>NW_026777772.1:0-107000 GCF_028023285.1 Balaenoptera ricei
GTCCTAATCACCTCCTTTGTTCCTGACAAATTTCATTTTCTTAGATGATGCTTAAACAACAACAAAACTACACCAAAATGCTAATTTGAGCATCTGAGGTTGATTGAGTTGATGATAATTACTTACAGTGTCATTATAGTATATAAGTAAACTGAGAAAAACTAAGTCAAAAGTGTACTATAATGACACTTTTTGCAAAAGCATGGATGAACATGGATACGATCATAAAAAGTGACAAAAGTCACACAGAGAATATCAAATAAAGTCACTTCTAAGTGGAACCAAAAATTGATACAAATTAACGAACATGAAACAGAAACAGAGTCACACATTTAGGAAAAAAACTTCCGGCTATCAAAGGTGAAGGGTTGGGTGGGAGACATAAACTAGGAAGTTTAAATTACGATACACACCCTTACATACAGAAAATAGGTAATCAGTAAGGACGTACTGTATAGCACAAAGAACTCAACACCCTGCAATACACGAAAAAGAATATGTAAGATTGGTAGTAATCCGAAGAAGAATATATAAATGTCTCTGCATAAGATAATCAAGTAGCAGTTAACCAGACAGAAACAAAACATTGCAAAGCTGCTATATTCCATTATAAAAATAAAGTAAAAAAAAAAAGGGGATGGGGAATTGTTACTAAATTTGTTCAGTGGCAGAGACCCAACTTCGTGTCACATACCTGGGTCTGAGCAGGCTTGGGTCTGAGGGTGGAACTTTGGTGGGACTGAGGGACCTGGTGAGGATGTGCCAGCTAATGCAGCCCCATTGGAGATGTGCTGCCTGCTCCCCACTCCAGGTGCCGAAATCTCCCGGGGCAGGGGAGCCAAGCTACAGCTAAACATGCCTGGGACACCCAAAGGATGGTAGAACCTCTGGGCGGGAAGATGTTTGAAAAGTCACCTAACCTCCACATTTCCTGATGCTGTGATTTCCACCTGCAGCCTCTTTCCTTAAGTTCTCCCCACCGTGGGAAGACAATACCCTCAAAACCCGGTTTTCAACAGCTTGGATTTTGTTCCCTGGATAAAGGTTAAGGGGGGGAGAACTCAGACACAAGCCCTAGGGTGTCTGCACAGGCACAGGCCATCTAATTTCCAAGCAGGGACAGGACGTTTCCAAAGGCTCAGGTTCCCCCAGGTACACGAGCGGAGCTTAAGAAATGCTGCCTCCTTGTGGCCGCTTCCCGTAACAACAACCTGAAAACCGGTGCTCAGGGGCACTGCAATTCACAAGACCTGCTGGGCTGTAAATGACACCTGGCCTCGCTCAATATCTTGGGGTAAGTGTTCGAAAAGGATGTGAAAACAAGGCAGAATTGCAGGAAACGCAATCATCAGGTACGTGTTACTGGCACGTTAAAGCACATAAAAAGCTGCTAATAGCACCAGTGACTGGGTTGGAAAAAAGGGGGTTTGGGTTTTTACCTGATGTGTTAGGGAAAACGCCAAAGACCCTTTTTGGCCAATCTAATATCCGGTAATGCAAATCAACTCGACAGAGAGGTATCATCTCTCACCATTCAGAATGACCATCATCACCAACTCTAACAGCAAGAAATGCTGGAGGTGGCGTGGAAAACAAAGCTAACACAGCCCAGGTGATGGTGGGAAGGTAAATTGCTAACAGCCACTCTGGAGAAGAGTTTGGAGCTTCCTAAACATCTAAAATCTAGAGCTACAGAGGATCCAGCAATTCCACTCTGGGCCGTATATCCTGGGAAAGTCAGTATCGAAGGACACATGCACTGCGATATTTAGTGCAGCCCTCTTTTCAAGAGCATACACTTGCAAGCAAACTAATTGTCCCAGAAAGGAACAATGGATAAAGTACTTGTGGTACATACGAACAGTGGAATATTACTCAGCCATGAAATGAAGGAAATGAGTCCATTTGCAGCACTCGGATGGACCTAGGTAGAATCATACTGGATGACAAAGGTCCGAGAAAGAGAAATATCATACGATATCACTTATAGGCACAATCTAAAAATTGATACAAATGAACCAACTTCCATAACAGAAACACAGTCACAGATTTGGAAAGCAAACGTATGGCTACCAGTGGGGAAAGTCAGCGGGAGAGGCATCAACCTGGAGTTGGAAATTGGCCTACATACCGTTACATACAGAAAATGATTAATGAATAAGGACCTGCTTTTAGCACCTAGAATTTGACTCAATGCACTGTAACGGACGAAAGGAATATGTAAGCTTGGTAGTAATCCGCAGAAAAGTACAGAAAACTCTCTGCATAAGAGAAGCAAGTACGAGTTCACCAGAAAGGAACACAACATTGCAAATCTGCTATATCCCGTTATGAAAATAAAAAACAAAAGGGGGGTGGGAATGGTTACTAAATTCGTTCAGCGGCAGAGGCCCACCCAGCTGTCACATCCCTGCAGCCAGAGCAGGCTTGGGTCCCAAGGCTTGACTTTCGTGGGACTGAGGGACCTGGTGAGGATGTGCCAGCTAATGCAGCCCCATTGGAGATGTGCTGCCTGCTCCCCACTCCAGGTGCCGAAATCTCCCGGGGCAGGGGAGCCAAGCTACAGCTAAACATGCCTGGGACACCCAAAGGATGGTAGAACCTCTGGGCGGGAAGATGTTTGAAAAGTCACCTAACCTCCACATTTCCTGATGCTGTGATTTCCACCTGCAGCCTCTTTCCTTAAGTTCTCCCCACCGTGGGAAGACAATACCCTCAAAACCCGGTTTTCAACAGCTTGGATTTTGTTCCCTGGATAAAGGTTAAGGGGGGGAGAACTCAGACACAAGCCCTAGGGTGTCTGCACAGGCACAGGCCATCTAATTTCCAAGCAGGGACAGGACGTTTCCAAAGGCTCAGGTTCCCCCAGGTACACGAGCGGAGCTTAAGAAATGCTGCCTCCTTGTGGCCGCTTCCCGTAACAACAACCTGAAAACCGGTGCTCAGGGGCACTGCAATTCACAAGACCTGCTGGGCTGTAAATGACACCTGGCCTCGCTCAATATCTTGGGGTAAGTGTTCGAAAAGGATGTGAAAACAAGGCAGAATTGCAGGAAACGCAATCATCAGGTACGTGTTACTGGCACGTTAAAGCACATAAAAAGCTGCTAATAGCACCAGTGACTGGGTTGGAAAAAAGGGGGTTTGGGTTTTTACCTGATGTGTTAGGGAAAACGCCAAAGACCCTTTTTGGCCAATCTAATATCCGGTAATGCAAATCAACTCGACAGAGAGGTATCATCTCTCACCATTCAGAATGACCATCATCACCAACTCTAACAGCAAGAAATGCTGGAGGTGGCGTGGAAAAAAAAGCTAACCCAGCCCAGGTGATGGTGGGAAGGTAAATTGCTAACAGCCACTCTGGAGAAGAGTTTGGAGCTTCCTAAACATCTAAAATCTAGAGCTACAGAGGATCCAGCAATTCCACTCTGGGCCGTATATCCTGGGAAAGTCAGTATCGAAGGACACATGCACTGTGATATTTAGTGCAGCCCTCTTTTCAAGAGCATACACTTGAAAGCAAACTAATTGTCCCAGAAAGGAAGAATGGATAAAGAACTTGCGGTACATGTGAACAATGGAGTATTACTCAGCCATGAAATGAAGGAAATGAGTCCATTTGCAGCACTCGGATGGACCTAGGTAGAATCATACTGGATGACAAACGTCCGAGAAAGAGAAATATCATACGATATCACTTATAGGCACAATCTAAAAATTGATACAAATGAACCAACTTCCGTAACAGAAACACAGTCACAGATTTGGAAAGCAAACGAATGGCTACCAGTGTGGAAAGTCAGCGGGAGAGGCATCAACCTGGAGTTGGAAATTGGCCTACATACCGTTACATACAGAAAATGATTAATGAATAAGGACTTGCTTTTAGCACCTAGAATTTGACTCAATGCACTGTAACGGACGAAAGGAATATGTAAGCTTGGTAGTAATCCGCAGAAAAGTACAGAAAACTCTCTGCATAAGAGAAGCAAGTACGAGTTCACCAGAAAGGAACACAACATTGCAAATCTGCTATATCCCGTTATGAATATAAAAAAAAGGGGGGTGGGAATGGTTACTAAATTCGTTCAGCGGCAGAGACCCGCCCAGCTGTCACATCCCTGCAGCCAGAGCAGGCTTGGGTCCCAAGGCTTGACTTTCGTGGGCCTGAGGGACCTGGTGAGGATGTGCCAGCTAATGCAGCCCCATTGGAGATGTGCTGCCTGCTCCCCACTCCAGGTGCCGAAATCTCCCGGGGCAGGGGAGCCAAGCTACAGCTAAACATGCCTGGGACACCCAAAGGATGGTAGAACCTCTGGGCGGGAAGATGTTTGAAAAGTCACCTAACCTCCACATTTCCTGATGCTGTGATTTCCACCTGCAGCCTCTTTCCTTAAGTTCTCCCCACCGTGGGAAGACAATACCCTCAAAACCCGGTTTTCAACAGCTTGGATTTTGTTCCCTGAATAAAGGTTAAGGGGGGGAGAACTCAGACACAAGCCCTAGGGTGTCTGCACAGGCACAGGCCATCTAATTTCCAAGCAGGGACAGGACGTTTCCAAAGGCTCAGGTTCCCCCAGGTACACGAGCGGAGCTTAAGAAATGCTGCCTCCTTGTGGCCGCTTCCCGTAACAACAACCTGAAAACCGGTGCTCAGGGGCACTGCAATTCACAAGACCTGCTGGGCTGTAAATGACACCTGGCCTCGCTCAATATCTTGGGGTAAGTGTTCGAAAAGGATGTGAAAACAAGGCAGAATTGCAGGAAACGCAATCATCAGGTACGTGTTACTGGCACGTTAAAGCACATAAAAAGCTGCTAATAGCACCAGTGACTGGGTTGGAAAAAAGGGGGTTTGGGTTTTTACCTGATGTGTTAGGGAAAACGCCAAAGACCCTTTTTGGCCAATCTAATATCCGGTAATGCAAATCAACTCGACAGAGAGGTATCATCTCTCACCATTCAGAATGACCATCATCACCAACTCTAACAGCAAGAAATGCTGGAGGTGGCGTGGAAAAAAAAGCTAACCCAGCCCAGGTGATGGTGGGAAGGTAAATTGCTAACAGCCACTCTGGAGAAGAGTTTGGAGCTTCCTAAACATCTAAAATCTAGAGCTACAGAGGATCCAGCAATTCCACTCTGGGCCGTATATCCTGGGAAAGTCAGTATCGAAGGACACATGCACTGTGATATTTAGTGCAGCCCTCTTTTCAAGAGCATACACTTGAAAGCAAACTAATTGTCCCAGAAAGGAACAATGGATAAAGTACTTGTGGTACATACGAACAGTGGAATATTACTCAGCCATGAAATGAAGGAAATGAGTCCATTTGCAGCACTCGGATGGACCTAGGTAGAATCATACTGGATGACAAAGGTCCGAGAAAGAGAAATATCATACGATATCACTTATAGGCACAATCTAAAAATTGATACAAATGAACCAACTTCCATAACAGAAACACAGTCACAGATTTGGAAAGCAAACGTATGGCTACCAGTGGGGAAAGTCAGCGGGAGAGGCATCAACCTGGAGTTGGAAATTGGCCTACATACCGTTACATACAGAAAATGATTAATGAATAAGGACCTGCTTTTAGCACCTAGAATTTGACTCAATGCACTGTAACGGACGAAAGGAATATGTAAGCTTGGTAGTAATCCGCAGAAAAGTACAGAAAACTCTCTGCATAAGAGAAGCAAGTACGAGTTCACCAGAAAGGAACACAACATTGCAAATCTGCTATATCCCGTTATGAAAATAAAAAACAAAAGGGGGGTGGGAATGGTTACTAAATTCGTTCAGCGGCAGAGGCCCACCCAGCTGTCACATCCCTGCAGCCAGAGCAGGCTTGGGTCCCAAGGCTTGACTTTCGTGGGACTGAGGGACCTGGTGAGGATGTGCCAGCTAATGCAGCCCCATTGGAGATGTGCTGCCTGCTCCCCACTCCAGGTGCCGAAATCTCCCGGGGCAGGGGAGCCAAGCTACAGCTAAACATGCCTGGGACACCCAAAGGATGGTAGAACCTCTGGGCGGGAAGATGTTTGAAAAGTCACCTAACCTCCACATTTCCTGATGCTGTGATTTCCACCTGCAGCCTCTTTCCTTAAGTTCTCCCCACCGTGGGAAGACAATACCCTCAAAACCCGGTTTTCAACAGCTTGGATTTTGTTCCCTGGATAAAGGTTAAGGGGGGGAGAACTCAGACACAAGCCCTAGGGTGTCTGCACAGGCACAGGCCATCTAATTTCCAAGCAGGGACAGGACGTTTCCAAAGGCTCAGGTTCCCCCAGGTACACGAGCGGAGCTTAAGAAATGCTGCCTCCTTGTGGCCGCTTCCCGTAACAACAACCTGAAAACCGGTGCTCAGGGGCACTGCAATTCACAAGACCTGCTGGGCTGTAAATGACACCTGGCCTCGCTCAATATCTTGGGGTAAGTGTTCGAAAAGGATGTGAAAACAAGGCAGAATTGCAGGAAACGCAATCATCAGGTACGTGTTACTGGCACGTTAAAGCACATAAAAAGCTGCTAATAGCACCAGTGACTGGGTTGGAAAAAAGGGGGTTTGGGTTTTTACCTGATGTGTTAGGGAAAACGCCAAAGACCCTTTTTGGCCAATCTAATATCCGGTAATGCAAATCAACTCGACAGAGAGGTATCATCTCTCACCATTCAGAATGACCATCATCACCAACTCTAACAGCAAGAAATGCTGGAGGTGGCGTGGAAAAAAAAGCTAACCCAGCCCAGGTGATGGTGGGAAGGTAAATTGCTAACAGCCACTCTGGAGAAGAGTTTGGAGCTTCCTAAACATCTAAAATCTAGAGCTACAGAGGATCCAGCAATTCCACTCTGGGCCGTATATCCTGGGAAAGTCAGTATCGAAGGACACATGCACTGTGATATTTAGTGCAGCCCTCTTTTCAAGAGCATACACTTGAAAGCAAACTAATTGTCCCAGAAAGGAAGAATGGATAAAGAACTTGCGGTACATGTGAACAATGGAGTATTACTCAGCCATGAAATGAAGGAAATGAGTCCATTTGCAGCACTCGGATGGACCTAGGTAGAATCATACTGGATGACAAACGTCCGAGAAAGAGAAATATCATACGATATCACTTATAGGCACAATCTAAAAATTGATACAAATGAACCAACTTCCGTAACAGAAACACAGTCACAGATTTGGAAAGCAAACGAATGGCTACCAGTGTGGAAAGTCAGCGGGAGAGGCATCAACCTGGAGTTGGAAATTGGCCTACATACCGTTACATACAGAAAATGATTAATGAATAAGGACTTGCTTTTAGCACCTAGAATTTGACTCAATGCACTGTAACGGACGAAAGGAATATGTAAGCTTGGTAGTAATCCGCAGAAAAGTACAGAAAACTCTCTGCATAAGAGAAGCAAGTACGAGTTCACCAGAAAGGAACACAACATTGCAAATCTGCTATATCCCGTTATGAATATAAAAAAAAGGGGGGTGGGAATGGTTACTAAATTCGTTCAGCGGCAGAGACCCGCCCAGCTGTCACATCCCTGCAGCCAGAGCAGGCTTGGGTCCCAAGGCTTGACTTTCGTGGGCCTGAGGGACCTGGTGAGGATGTGCCAGCTAATGCAGCCCCATTGGAGATGTGCTGCCTGCTCCCCACTCCAGGTGCCGAAATCTCCCGGGGCAGGGGAGCCAAGCTACAGCTAAACATGCCTGGGACACCCAAAGGATGGTAGAACCTCTGGGCGGGAAGATGTTTGAAAAGTCACCTAACCTCCACATTTCCTGATGCTGTGATTTCCACCTGCAGCCTCTTTCCTTAAGTTCTCCCCACCGTGGGAAGACAATACCCTCAAAACCCGGTTTTCAACAGCTTGGATTTTGTTCCCTGAATAAAGGTTAAGGGGGGGAGAACTCAGACACAAGCCCTAGGGTGTCTGCACAGGCACAGGCCATCTAATTTCCAAGCAGGGACAGGACGTTTCCAAAGGCTCAGGTTCCCCCAGGTACACGAGCGGAGCTTAAGAAATGCTGCCTCCTTGTGGCCGCTTCCCGTAACAACAACCTGAAAACCGGTGCTCAGGGGCACTGCAATTCACAAGACCTGCTGGGCTGTAAATGACACCTGGCCTCGCTCAATATCTTGGGGTAAGTGTTCGAAAAGGATGTGAAAACAAGGCAGAATTGCAGGAAACGCAATCATCAGGTACGTGTTACTGGCACGTTAAAGCACATAAAAAGCTGCTAATAGCACCAGTGACTGGGTTGGAAAAAAGGGGGTTTGGGTTTTTACCTGATGTGTTAGGGAAAACGCCAAAGACCCTTTTTGGCCAATCTAATATCCGGTAATGCAAATCAACTCGACAGAGAGGTATCATCTCTCACCATTCAGAATGACCATCATCACCAACTCTAACAGCAAGAAATGCTGGAGGTGGCGTGGAAAAAAAAGCTAACACAGCCCAGGTGATGGTGGGAAGGTAAATTGCTAACAGCCACTCTGGAGAAGAGTTTGGAGCTTCCTAAACATCTAAAATCTAGAGCTACAGAGGATCCAGCAATTCCACTCTGGGCCGTATATCCTGGGAAAGTCAGTATCGAAGGACACATGCACTGTGATATTTAGTGCAGCCCTCTTTTCAAGAGCATACACTTGAAAGCAAACTAATTGTCCCAGAAAGGAACAATGGATAAAGTACTTGTGGTACATACGAACAGTGGAATATTACTCAGCCATGAAATGAAGGAAATGAGTCCATTTGCAGCACTCGGATGGACCTAGGTAGAATCATACTGGATGACAAAGGTCCGAGAAAGAGAAATATCATACGATATCACTTATAGGCACAATCTAAAAATTGATACAAATGAACCAACTTCCATAACAGAAACACAGTCACAGATTTGGAAAGCAAACGTATGGCTACCAGTGGGGAAAGTCAGCGGGAGAGGCATCAACCTGGAGTTGGAAATTGGCCTACATACCGTTACATACAGAAAATGATTAATGAATAAGGACCTGCTTTTAGCACCTAGAATTTGACTCAATGCACTGTAACGGACGAAAGGAATATGTAAGCTTGGTAGTAATCCGCAGAAAAGTACAGAAAACTCTCTGCATAAGAGAAGCAAGTACGAGTTCACCAGAAAGGAACACAACATTGCAAATCTGCTATATCCCGTTATGAAAATAAAAAACAAAAGGGGGGTGGGAATGGTTACTAAATTCGTTCAGCGGCAGAGGCCCACCCAGCTGTCACATCCCTGCAGCCAGAGCAGGCTTGGGTCCCAAGGCTTGACTTTCGTGGGACTGAGGGACCTGGTGAGGATGTGCCAGCTAATGCAGCCCCATTGGAGATGTGCTGCCTGCTCCCCACTCCAGGTGCCGAAATCTCCCGGGGCAGGGGAGCCAAGCTACAGCTAAACATGCCTGGGACACCCAAAGGATGGTAGAACCTCTGGGCGGGAAGATGTTTGAAAAGTCACCTAACCTCCACATTTCCTGATGCTGTGATTTCCACCTGCAGCCTCTTTCCTTAAGTTCTCCCCACCGTGGGAAGACAATACCCTCAAAACCCGGTTTTCAACAGCTTGGATTTTGTTCCCTGGATAAAGGTTAAGGGGGGGAGAACTCAGACACAAGCCCTAGGGTGTCTGCACAGGCACAGGCCATCTAATTTCCAAGCAGGGACAGGACGTTTCCAAAGGCTCAGGTTCCCCCAGGTACACGAGCGGAGCTTAAGAAATGCTGCCTCCTTGTGGCCGCTTCCCGTAACAACAACCTGAAAACCGGTGCTCAGGGGCACTGCAATTCACAAGACCTGCTGGGCTGTAAATGACACCTGGCCTCGCTCAATATCTTGGGGTAAGTGTTCGAAAAGGATGTGAAAACAAGGCAGAATTGCAGGAAACGCAATCATCAGGTACGTGTTACTGGCACGTTAAAGCACATAAAAAGCTGCTAATAGCACCAGTGACTGGGTTGGAAAAAAGGGGGTTTGGGTTTTTACCTGATGTGTTAGGGAAAACGCCAAAGACCCTTTTTGGCCAATCTAATATCCGGTAATGCAAATCAACTCGACAGAGAGGTATCATCTCTCACCATTCAGAATGACCATCATCACCAACTCTAACAGCAAGAAATGCTGGAGGTGGCGTGGAAAAAAAAGCTAACCCTGCCCAGGTGATGGTGGGAAGGTAAATTGCTAACAGCCACTTTGGAGAAGAGTTTGGAGCTTCCTAAATATCTAAAATCTAGAGCTACAGAGGATCCAGCAATTCCACTCTGGGCCGTATATCCTGGGAAAGTCAGTATCGAAGGACACATGCACTGCGATATTTAGTGCAGCCCTCTTTTCAAGAGCATAGACTTGCAAGCAAACTAATTGTCCCAGAAAGGAACAATGGATAAAGAACTTGCGGTACATATGAACAATGGAGTATTACTCAGCCATGAAATGAAGGAAATGAGTCCATTTGCAGCACTCGGATGGACCTAGGTAGACTCATACTGGATGACAAACGTCCGAGAAAGAGAAATATCACATGATATCACTTATAGACACAATCTAAAAATTATACAAATGAACCAACTTCCATAACAGAAACACAGTCACAGATTTGGAAAGCAAACGTATGGCTACCAGTGGAGAAAATCAGCGGGAGAGGCATCAACCTGGAGTTGGAAATTGGCCTACATACCGCTACATACAGAAAATGATTAATGAATAAGGACCTGCTTTTAGCACCTAGAATTTGACTCAATGCACTGTAACGGACGAAAAGAATATGTAAGCTTGGTAGTAATCCGCACAAAAGTACAGAAAACTCTCTGCATAAGAGAAGCAAGTACGAGTTCACCAGAAAGGAACACAACATTGCAAATCTGCTATATCCCGTTATGAAAATAAAAAACAAAAGGGGGGTGGGAATGGTTACTAAATTCGTTCAGCGGCAGAGGCCCACCCAGCTGTCACATCCCTGCAGCCAGAGCAGGCTTGGGTCCCAAGGCTTGACTTTCGTGGGCCTGAGGGACCTTGTAAGGATGTGCCAGCTAATGCAGCCCATTGGAGATGTGCTGCCTTCTCCCCACTCCAGGTGCCGAAATCTCCCGGGGCAGGGGAGCCAAGCTACAGCTAAACATGCCTGGGACACCCAAAGGATGGTAGAACCTCTGGGCGGGAAGATGTTTGAAAAGTCACCTAACCTCCACATTTCCTGATGCTGTGATTTCCACCTGCAGCCTCTTTCCTTAAGTTCTCCCCACCGTGGGAAGACAATACCCTCAAAACCCGGTTTTCAACAGCTTGGATTTTGTTCCCTGGATAAAGGTTAAGGGGGGGAGAACTCAGACACAAGCCCTAGGGTGTCTGCACAGGCACAGGCCATCTAATTTCCAAGCAGGGACAGGACGTTTCCAAAGGCTCAGGTTCCCCCAGGTACACGAGCGGAGCTTAAGAAATGCTGCCGCCTTGTGGCCGCTTCCCGTAACAACAACCTGAAAACCGGTGCTCAGGGGCACTGCAATTCACAAGACCTGCTGGGCTGTAAATGACACCTGGCCTCGCTCAATATCTTGGGGTAAGTGTTCGAAAAGGATGTGAAAACAAGGCAGAATTGCAGGAAACGCAATCATCAGGTACGTGTTACTGGCACGTTAAAGCACATAAAAAGCTGCTAATAGCACCAGTGACTGGGTTGGAAAAAAGGGGGTTTGGGTTTTTACCTGATGTGTTAGGGAAAACGCCAAAGACCCTTTTTGGCCAATCTAATATCCGGTAATGCAAATCAACTCGACAGAGAGGTATCATCTCTCACCATTCAGAATGACCATCATCACCAACTCTAACAGCAAGAAATGCTGGAGGTGGCGTGGAAAAAAAAGCTAATCCTGCCCAGGTGATGGTGGGAAGGTAAATTGCTAACAGCCACTCTGGAGAAGAGTTTGGAGCTTCCTAAACGTCTAAAATCTAGAGCTACAGAGGATCCAGCAATTCCACTCTGGGCCGTATATCCTGGGAAAGTCAGTATCGAAGGACACATGCACTGTGATATTTAGTGCAGCCCTCTTTTCAAGAGCATACACTTGAAAGCAAACTAATTGTCCCAGAAAGGAACAATGGATAAAGTACTTGTGGTACATACGAACAGTGGAATATTACTCAGCCATGAAATGAAGGAAATGAGTCCATTTGCAGCACTCGGATGGACCTAGGTAGAATCATACTGGATGACAAAGGTCCGAGAAAGAGAAATATCATACGATATCACTTATAGGCACAATCTAAAAATTGATACAAATGAACCAACTTCCATAACAGAAACACAGTCACAGATTTGGAAAGCAAACGTATGGCTACCAGTGGGGAAAGTCAGCGGGAGAGGCATCAACCTGGAGTTGGAAATTGGCCTACATACCGTTACATACAGAAAATGATTAATGAATAAGGACCTGCTTTTAGCACCTAGAATTTGACTCAATGCACTGTAACGGACGAAAGGAATATGTAAGCTTGGTAGTAATCCGCAGAAAAGTACAGAAAACTCTCTGCATAAGAGAAGCAAGTACGAGTTCACCAGAAAGGAACACAACATTGCAAATCTGCTATATCCCGTTATGAAAATAAAAAACAAAAGGTGGGTGGGAATGGTTACTAAATTCGTTCAGCGGCAGAGGCCCACCCAGCTGTCACATCCCTGCAGCCAGAGCAGGCTTGGGTCCCAAGGCTTGACTTTCGTGGGACTGAGGGACCTGGTGAGGATGTGCCAGCTAATGCAGCCCCATTGGAGATGTGCTGCCTGCTCCCCACTCCAGGTGCCGAAATCTCCCGGGGCAGGGGAGCCAAGCTACAGCTAAACATGCCTGGGACACCCAAAGGATGGTAGAACCTCTGGGCGGGAAGATGTTTGAAAAGTCACCTAACCTCCACATTTCCTGATGCTGTGATTTCCACCTGCAGCCTCTTTCCTTAAGTTCTCCCCACCGTGGGAAGACAATACCCTCAAAACCCGGTTTTCAACAGCTTGGATTTTGTTCCCTGGATAAAGGTTAAGGGGGGGAGAACTCAGACACAAGCCCTAGGGTGTTTGCACAGGCACAGGCCATCTAATTTCCAAGCAGGGACAGGACGTTTCCAAAGGCTCAGGTTCCCCCAGGTACACGAGCGGGGCTTAAGAAATGCTGCCTCCTTGTGGCCGCTTCCCGTAACAACAACCTGAAAACCGGTGCTCAGGGGCACTGCAATTCACAAGACCTGCTGGGCTGTAAATGACACCTGGCCTCGCTCAATATCTTGGGGTAAGTGTTCGAAAAGGATGTGAAAACAAGGCAGAATTGCAGGAAACGCAATCATCAGGTACGTGTTACTGGCACGTTAAAGCACATAAAAAGCTGCTAATAGCACCAGTGACTGGGTTGGAAAAAAGGGGGTTTGGGTTTTTACCTGATGTGTTAGGGAAAACGCCAAAGACCCTTTTTGGCCAATCTAATATCCGGTAATGCAAATCAACTCGACAGAGAGGTATCATCTCTCACCATTCAGAATGACCATCATCACCAACTCTAACAGCAAGAAATGCTGGAGGTGGCGTGGAAAAAAAAGCTAACCCAGCCCAGGTGATGGTGGGAAGGTAAATTGCTAACAGCCACTCTGGAGAAGAGTTTGGAGCTTCCTAAACATCTAAAATCTAGAGCTACAGAGGATCCAGCAATTCCACTCTGGGCCGTATATCCTGGGAAAGTCAGTATCGAAGGACACATGCACTGTGATATTTAGTGCAGCCCTCTTTTCAAGAGCATACACTTGAAAGCAAACTAATTGTCCCAGAAAGGAACAATGGATAAAGTACTTGTGGTACATACGAACAGTGGAATATTACTCAGCCATGAAATGAAGGAAATGAGTCCATTTGCAGCACTCGGATGGACCTAGGTAGAATCATACTGGATGACAAACGTCCGAGAAAGAGAAATATCATACGATATCACTTATAGGCACAATCTAAAAATTGATACAAATGAACCAACTTCCGTAACAGAAACACAGTCACAGATTTGGAAAGCAAACGAATGGCTACCAGTGTGGAAAGTCAGCGGGAGAGGCATCAACCTGGAGTTGGAAATTGGCCTACATACCGTTACATACAGAAAATGATTAATGAATAAGGACTTGCTTTTAGCACCTAGAATTTGACTCAATGCACTGTAACGGACGAAAGGAATATGTAAGCTTGGTAGTAATCCGCAGAAAAGTACAGAAAACTCTCTGCATAAGAGAAGCAAGTACGAGTTCACCAGAAAGGAACACAACATTGCAAATCTGCTATATCCCGTTATGAATATAAAAAACAAAAGGGGGGTGGGAATGGTTACTAAATTCGTTCAGCGGCAGAGGCCCACCCAGCTGTCACATCCCTGCAGCCAGAGCAGGCTTGGGTCCCAAGGCTTGACTTTCGTGGGACTGAGGGACCTGGTGAGGATGTGCCAGCTAATGCAGCCCCATTGGAGATGTGCTGCCTGCTCCCCACTCCAGGTGCCGAAATCTCCCGGGGCAGGGGAGCCAAGCTACAGCTAAACATGCCTGGGACACCCAAAGGATGGTAGAACCTCTGGGCGGGAAGATGTTTGAAAAGTCACCTAACCTCCACATTTCCTGATGCTGTGATTTCCACCTGCAGCCTCTTTCCTTAAGTTCTCCCCACCGTGGGAAGACAATACCCTCAAAACCCGGTTTTCAACAGCTTGGATTTTGTTCCCTGGATAAAGGTTAAGGGGGGGAGAACTCAGACACAAGCCCTAGGGTGTCTGCACAGGCACAGGCCATCTAATTTCCACGCAGGGACAGGACGTTTCCAAAGGCTCAGGTTCCCCCAGGTACACGAGCGGAGCTTAAGAAATGCTGCCGCCTTGTGGCCGCTTCCCGTAACAACAACCTGAAAACCGGTGCTCAGGGGCACTGCAATTCACAAGACCTGCTGGGCTGTAAATGACACCTGGCCTCGCTCAATATCTTGGGGTAAGTGTTCGAAAAGGATGTGAAAACAAGGCAGAATTGCAGGAAACGCAATCATCAGGTACGTGTTACTGGCACGTTAAAGCACATAAAAAGCTGCTAATAGCACCAGTGACTGGGTTGGAAAAAAGGGGGTTTGGGTTTTTACCTGATGTATTAGGGAAAACGCCGAAGACCCTTTTTGGCCAATCTAATATCCGGTAATGCAAATCAACTCGACAGAGAGGTATCATCTCTCACCATTCAGAATGACCATCATCACCAACTCTAACAGCAAGAAATGCTGGAGGTGGCGTGGAAAAAAAAGCTAACCCAGCCCAGGTGATGGTGGGAAGGTAAATTGCTAACAGCCACTCTGGAGAAGAGTTTGGAGCTTCCTAAACATCTAAAATCTAGAGCTACAGAGGATCCAGCAATTCCACTCTGGGCCGTATATCCTGGGAAAGTCAGTATCGAAGGACACATGCACTGCGATATTTAGTGCAGCCCTCTTTTCAAGAGCATAGACTTGCAAGCAAACTAATTGTCCCAGAAAGGAACAATGGATAAAGAACTGGCGGTACATATGAACAATGGAGTATTACTCAGCCATGAAATGAAGGAAATGAGTCCATTTGCAGCACTCGGATGGACCTAGGTAGACTCATACTGGATGACAAACGTCCGAGAAAGAGAAATATCACATGATATCACTTATAGACACAATCTAAAAATTATACAAATGAACCAACTTCCATAACAGAAACACAGTCACAGATTTGGAAAGCAAACGTATGGCTACCAATGGAGAAAATCAGCGGGAGAGGCATCAACCTGGAGTTGGAAATTGGCCTACATACCGCTACATACAGAAAATGATTAATGAATAAGGACCTGCTTTTAGCACCTAGAATTTGACTCAATGCACTGTAACGGACGAAAAGAATATGTAAGCTTGGTAGTAATCCACACAAAAGTACAGAAAACTCTCTGCATAAGAGAAGCAAGTACGAGTTCACCAGAAAGGAACACAACATTGCAAATCTGCTATATCCCGTTATGAAAATAAAAAACAAAAGGGGGGTGGGAATGGTTACTAAATTCGTTCAGCGGCAGAGGCCCACCCAGCTGTCACATCCCTGCAGCCAGAGCAGGCTTGGGTCCCAAGGCTTGACTTTCGTGGGCCTGACGGACCTTGTAAGGATGTGCCAGCTAATGCAGCCCATTGGAGATGTGCTGCCTGATCCCCACTCCAGGTGCCGAAATCTCCCGGGGCAGTGGAGCAAAGCTACAGCTAAACATGCCTGGGACACCCAAAGGATGGTAGAACCTCTGGGCGGGAAGATGTTTGAAAAGTCACCTAACCTCCACATTTCCTGATGCTGTGATTCCCAACTGCAGCCTCTTTCCTTAAGGTCTCCCCACCGTGGGAAGACAATACCCTCAAAACCCGGTTTTCAACAGCTTGGATTTTGTTCCCTGGATGAAGTTTACGGGGGGGAGAACTCAGACACAAGCCCTAGGGTGTTTGCACAGGCACAGGCCATCTAATTTCCAAGCAGGGACAGGACGTTTCCAAAGGCTCAGGTTCCCCCAGGTACACGAGCGGGGCTTAAGAAATGCTGCCTCCTTGTGGCCGCTTCCCGTAACAACAACCTGAAAACCGGTGCTCAGGGGCACTGCAATTCACAAGACCTGCTGGGCTGTAAATGACACCTGGCCTCGCTCAATATCTTGGGGTAAGTGTTCGAAAAGGATGTGAAAACAAGGCAGAATTGCAGGAAACGCAATCATCAGGTACGTGTTACTGGCACGTTAAAGCACATAAAAAGCTGCTAATAGCACCAGTGACTGGGTTGGAAAAAAGGGGGTTTGGGTTTTTACCTGATGTGTTAGGGAAAACGCCAAAGACCCTTTTTGGCCAATCTAATATCCGGTAATGCAAATCAACTCGACAGAGAGGTATCATCTCTCACCATTCAGAATGACCATCATCACCAACTCTAACAGCAAGAAATGCTGGAGGTGGCGTGGAAAAAAAAGCTAACCCAGCCCAGGTGATGGTGGGAAGGTAAATTGCTAACAGCCACTCTGGAGAAGAGTTTGGAGCTTCCTAAACATCTAAAATCTAGAGCTACAGAGGATCCAGCAATTCCACTCTGGGCCGTATATCCTGGGAAAGTCAGTATCGAAGGACACATGCACTGTGATATTTAGTGCAGCCCTCTTTTCAAGAGCATACACTTGAAAGCAAACTAATTGTCCCAGAAAGGAAGAATGGATAAAGAACTTGCGGTACATGTGAACAATGGAGTATTACTCAGCCATGAAATGAAGGAAATGAGTCCATTTGCAGCACTCGGATGGACCTAGGTAGAATCATACTGGATGACAAACGTCCGAGAAAGAGAAATATCATACGATATCACTTATAGGCACAATCTAAAAATTGATACAAATGAACCAACTTCCGTAACAGAAACACAGTCACAGATTTGGAAAGCAAACGAATGGCTACCAGTGTGGAAAGTCAGCGGGAGAGGCATCAACCTGGAGTTGGAAATTGGCCTACATACCGTTACATACAGAAAATGATTAATGAATAAGGACTTGCTTTTAGCACCTAGAATTTGACTCAATGCACTGTAACGGACGAAAGGAATATGTAAGCTTGGTAGTAATCCGCAGAAAAGTACAGAAAACTCTCTGCATAAGAGAAGCAAGTACGAGTTCACCAGAAAGGAACACAACATTGCAAATCTGCTATATCCCGTTATGAATATAAAAAAAAGGGGGGTGGGAATGGTTACTAAATTCGTTCAGCGGCAGAGACCCGCCCAGCTGTCACATCCCTGCAGCCAGAGCAGGCTTGGGTCCCAAGGCTTGACTTTCGTGGGCCTGAGGGACCTGGTGAGGATGTGCCAGCTAATGCAGCCCCATTGGAGATGTGCTGCCTGCTCCCCACTCCAGGTGCCGAAATCTCCCGGGGCAGGGGAGCCAAGCTACAGCTAAACATGCCTGGGACACCCAAAGGATGGTAGAACCTCTGGGCGGGAAGATGTTTGAAAAGTCACCTAACCTCCACATTTCCTGATGCTGTGATTTCCACCTGCAGCCTCTTTCCTTAAGTTCTCCCCACCGTGGGAAGACAATACCCTCAAAACCCGGTTTTCAACAGCTTGGATTTTGTTCCCTGAATAAAGGTTAAGGGGGGGAGAACTCAGACACAAGCCCTAGGGTGTCTGCACAGGCACAGGCCATCTAATTTCCAAGCAGGGACAGGACGTTTCCAAAGGCTCAGGTTCCCCCAGGTACACGAGCGGAGCTTAAGAAATGCTGCCTCCTTGTGGCCGCTTCCCGTAACAACAACCTGAAAACCGGTGCTCAGGGGCACTGCAATTCACAAGACCTGCTGGGCTGTAAATGACACCTGGCCTCGCTCAATATCTTGGGGTAAGTGTTCGAAAAGGATGTGAAAACAAGGCAGAATTGCAGGAAACGCAATCATCAGGTACGTGTTACTGGCACGTTAAAGCACATAAAAAGCTGCTAATAGCACCAGTGACTGGGTTGGAAAAAAGGGGGTTTGGGTTTTTACCTGATGTGTTAGGGAAAACGCCAAAGACCCTTTTTGGCCAATCTAATATCCGGTAATGCAAATCAACTCGACAGAGAGGTATCATCTCTCACCATTCAGAATGACCATCATCACCAACTCTAACAGCAAGAAATGCTGGAGGTGGCGTGGAAAAAAAAGCTAACCCAGCCCAGGTGATGGTGGGAAGGTAAATTGCTAACAGCCACTCTGGAGAAGAGTTTGGAGCTTCCTAAACATCTAAAATCTAGAGCTACAGAGGATCCAGCAATTCCACTCTGGGCCGTATATCCTGGGAAAGTCAGTATCGAAGGACACATGCACTGTGATATTTAGTGCAGCCCTCTTTTCAAGAGCATACACTTGAAAGCAAACTAATTGTCCCAGAAAGGAACAATGGATAAAGTACTTGTGGTACATACGAACAGTGGAATATTACTCAGCCATGAAATGAAGGAAATGAGTCCATTTGCAGCACTCGGATGGACCTAGGTAGAATCATACTGGATGACAAAGGTCCGAGAAAGAGAAATATCATACGATATCACTTATAGGCACAATCTAAAAATTGATACAAATGAACCAACTTCCATAACAGAAACACAGTCACAGATTTGGAAAGCAAACGTATGGCTACCAGTGGGGAAAGTCAGCGGGAGAGGCATCAACCTGGAGTTGGAAATTGGCCTACATACCGTTACATACAGAAAATGATTAATGAATAAGGACCTGCTTTTAGCACCTAGAATTTGACTCAATGCACTGTAACGGACGAAAGGAATATGTAAGCTTGGTAGTAATCCGCAGAAAAGTACAGAAAACTCTCTGCATAAGAGAAGCAAGTACGAGTTCACCAGAAAGGAACACAACATTGCAAATCTGCTATATCCCGTTATGAAAATAAAAAACAAAAGGGGGGTGGGAATGGTTACTAAATTCGTTCAGCGGCAGAGGCCCACCCAGCTGTCACATCCCTGCAGCCAGAGCAGGCTTGGGTCCCAAGGCTTGACTTTCGTGGGACTGAGGGACCTGGTGAGGATGTGCCAGCTAATGCAGCCCCATTGGAGATGTGCTGCCTGCTCCCCACTCCAGGTGCCGAAATCTCCCGGGGCAGGGGAGCCAAGCTACAGCTAAACATGCCTGGGACACCCAAAGGATGGTAGAACCTCTGGGCGGGAAGATGTTTGAAAAGTCACCTAACCTCCACATTTCCTGATGCTGTGATTTCCACCTGCAGCCTCTTTCCTTAAGTTCTCCCCACCGTGGGAAGACAATACCCTCAAAACCCGGTTTTCAACAGCTTGGATTTTGTTCCCTGGATAAAGGTTAAGGGGGGGAGAACTCAGACACAAGCCCTAGGGTGTCTGCACAGGCACAGGCCATCTAATTTCCAAGCAGGGACAGGACGTTTCCAAAGGCTCAGGTTCCCCCAGGTACACGAGCGGAGCTTAAGAAATGCTGCCTCCTTGTGGCCGCTTCCCGTAACAACAACCTGAAAACCGGTGCTCAGGGGCACTGCAATTCACAAGACCTGCTGGGCTGTAAATGACACCTGGCCTCGCTCAATATCTTGGGGTAAGTGTTCGAAAAGGATGTGAAAACAAGGCAGAATTGCAGGAAACGCAATCATCAGGTACGTGTTACTGGCACGTTAAAGCACATAAAAAGCTGCTAATAGCACCAGTGACTGGGTTGGAAAAAAGGGGGTTTGGGTTTTTACCTGATGTGTTAGGGAAAACGCCAAAGACCCTTTTTGGCCAATCTAATATCCGGTAATGCAAATCAACTCGACAGAGAGGTATCATCTCTCACCATTCAGAATGACCATCATCACCAACTCTAACAGCAAGAAATGCTGGAGGTGGCGTGGAAAAAAAAGCTAACCCAGCCCAGGTGATGGTGGGAAGGTAAATTGCTAACAGCCACTCTGGAGAAGAGTTTGGAGCTTCCTAAACATCTAAAATCTAGAGCTACAGAGGATCCAGCAATTCCACTCTGGGCCGTATATCCTGGGAAAGTCAGTATCGAAGGACACATGCACTGTGATATTTAGTGCAGCCCTCTTTTCAAGAGCATACACTTGAAAGCAAACTAATTGTCCCAGAAAGGAAGAATGGATAAAGAACTTGCGGTACATGTGAACAATGGAGTATTACTCAGCCATGAAATGAAGGAAATGAGTCCATTTGCAGCACTCGGATGGACCTAGGTAGAATCATACTGGATGACAAACGTCCGAGAAAGAGAAATATCATACGATATCACTTATAGGCACAATCTAAAAATTGATACAAATGAACCAACTTCCGTAACAGAAACACAGTCACAGATTTGGAAAGCAAACGAATGGCTACCAGTGTGGAAAGTCAGCGGGAGAGGCATCAACCTGGAGTTGGAAATTGGCCTACATACCGTTACATACAGAAAATGATTAATGAATAAGGACTTGCTTTTAGCACCTAGAATTTGACTCAATGCACTGTAACGGACGAAAGGAATATGTAAGCTTGGTAGTAATCCGCAGAAAAGTACAGAAAACTCTCTGCATAAGAGAAGCAAGTACGAGTTCACCAGAAAGGAACACAACATTGCAAATCTGCTATATCCCGTTATGAATATAAAAAAAAGGGGGGTGGGAATGGTTACTAAATTCGTTCAGCGGCAGAGACCCGCCCAGCTGTCACATCCCTGCAGCCAGAGCAGGCTTGGGTCCCAAGGCTTGACTTTCGTGGGCCTGAGGGACCTGGTGAGGATGTGCCAGCTAATGCAGCCCCATTGGAGATGTGCTGCCTGCTCCCCACTCCAGGTGCCGAAATCTCCCGGGGCAGGGGAGCCAAGCTACAGCTAAACATGCCTGGGACACCCAAAGGATGGTAGAACCTCTGGGCGGGAAGATGTTTGAAAAGTCACCTAACCTCCACATTTCCTGATGCTGTGATTTCCACCTGCAGCCTCTTTCCTTAAGTTCTCCCCACCGTGGGAAGACAATACCCTCAAAACCCGGTTTTCAACAGCTTGGATTTTGTTCCCTGAATAAAGGTTAAGGGGGGGAGAACTCAGACACAAGCCCTAGGGTGTCTGCACAGGCACAGGCCATCTAATTTCCAAGCAGGGACAGGACGTTTCCAAAGGCTCAGGTTCCCCCAGGTACACGAGCGGAGCTTAAGAAATGCTGCCTCCTTGTGGCCGCTTCCCGTAACAACAACCTGAAAACCGGTGCTCAGGGGCACTGCAATTCACAAGACCTGCTGGGCTGTAAATGACACCTGGCCTCGCTCAATATCTTGGGGTAAGTGTTCGAAAAGGATGTGAAAACAAGGCAGAATTGCAGGAAACGCAATCATCAGGTACGTGTTACTGGCACGTTAAAGCACATAAAAAGCTGCTAATAGCACCAGTGACTGGGTTGGAAAAAAGGGGGTTTGGGTTTTTACCTGATGTGTTAGGGAAAACGCCAAAGACCCTTTTTGGCCAATCTAATATCCGGTAATGCAAATCAACTCGACAGAGAGGTATCATCTCTCACCATTCAGAATGACCATCATCACCAACTCTAACAGCAAGAAATGCTGGAGGTGGCGTGGAAAAAAAAGCTAACACAGCCCAGGTGATGGTGGGAAGGTAAATTGCTAACAGCCACTCTGGAGAAGAGTTTGGAGCTTCCTAAACATCTAAAATCTAGAGCTACAGAGGATCCAGCAATTCCACTCTGGGCCGTATATCCTGGGAAAGTCAGTATCGAAGGACACATGCACTGTGATATTTAGTGCAGCCCTCTTTTCAAGAGCATACACTTGAAAGCAAACTAATTGTCCCAGAAAGGAACAATGGATAAAGTACTTGTGGTACATACGAACAGTGGAATATTACTCAGCCATGAAATGAAGGAAATGAGTCCATTTGCAGCACTCGGATGGACCTAGGTAGAATCATACTGGATGACAAAGGTCCGAGAAAGAGAAATATCATACGATATCACTTATAGGCACAATCTAAAAATTGATACAAATGAACCAACTTCCATAACAGAAACACAGTCACAGATTTGGAAAGCAAACGTATGGCTACCAGTGGGGAAAGTCAGCGGGAGAGGCATCAACCTGGAGTTGGAAATTGGCCTACATACCGTTACATACAGAAAATGATTAATGAATAAGGACCTGCTTTTAGCACCTAGAATTTGACTCAATGCACTGTAACGGACGAAAGGAATATGTAAGCTTGGTAGTAATCCGCACAAAAGTACAGAAAACTCTCTGCATAAGAGAAGCAAGTACGAGTTCACCAGAAAGGAACACAACATTGCAAATCTGCTATATCCCGTTATGAAAATAAAAAACAAAAGGGGGGTGGGAATGGTTACTAAATTCGTTCAGCGGCAGAGGCCCACCCAGCTGTCACATCCCTGCAGCCAGAGCAGGCTTGGGTCCCAAGGCTTGACTTTCGTGGGACTGAGGGACCTGGTGAGGATGTGCCAGCTAATGCAGCCCCATTGGAGATGTGCTGCCTGCTCCCCACTCCAGGTGCCGAAATCTCCCGGGGCAGGGGAGCCAAGCTACAGCTAAACATGCCTGGGACACCCAAAGGATGGTAGAACCTCTGGGCGGGAAGATGTTTGAAAAGTCACCTAACCTCCACATTTCCTGATGCTGTGATTTCCACCTGCAGCCTCTTTCCTTAAGTTCTCCCCACCGTGGGAAGACAATACCCTCAAAACCCGGTTTTCAACAGCTTGGATTTTGTTCCCTGGATAAAGGTTAAGGGGGGGAGAACTCAGACACAAGCCCTAGGGTGTCTGCACAGGCACAGGCCATCTAATTTCCAAGCAGGGACAGGACGTTTCCAAAGGCTCAGGTTCCCCCAGGTACACGAGCGGAGCTTAAGAAATGCTGCCTCCTTGTGGCCGCTTCCCGTAACAACAACCTGAAAACCGGTGCTCAGGGGCACTGCAATTCACAAGACCTGCTGGGCTGTAAATGACACCTGGCCTCGCTCAATATCTTGGGGTAAGTGTTCGAAAAGGATGTGAAAACAAGGCAGAATTGCAGGAAACGCAATCATCAGGTACGTGTTACTGGCACGTTAAAGCACATAAAAAGCTGCTAATAGCACCAGTGACTGGGTTGGAAAAAAGGGGGTTTGGGTTTTTACCTGATGTGTTAGGGAAAACGCCAAAGACCCTTTTTGGCCAATCTAATATCCGGTAATGCAAATCAACTCGACAGAGAGGTATCATCTCTCACCATTCAGAATGACCATCATCACCAACTCTAACAGCAAGAAATGCTGGAGGTGGCGTGGAAAAAAAAGCTAACCCTGCCCAGGTGATGGTGGGAAGGTAAATTGCTAACAGCCACTTTGGAGAAGAGTTTGGAGCTTCCTAAATATCTAAAATCTAGAGCTACAGAGGATCCAGCAATTCCACTCTGGGCCGTATATCCTGGGAAAGTCAGTATCGAAGGACACATGCACTGTGATATTTAGTGCAGCCCTCTTTTCAAGAGCATAGACTTGCAAGCAAACTAATTGTCCCAGAAAGGAACAATGGATAAAGAACTTGCGGTACATATGAACAATGGAGTATTACTCAGCCATGAAATGAAGGAAATGAGTCCATTTGCAGCACTCGGATGGACCTAGGTAGACTCATACTGGATGACAAACGTCCGAGAAAGAGAAATATCACATGATATCACTTATAGACACAATCTAAAAATTATACAAATGAACCAACTTCCATAACAGAAACACAGTCACAGATTTGGAAAGCAAACGTATGGCTACCAGTGGAGAAAATCAGCGGGAGAGGCATCAACCTGGAGTTGGAAATTGGCCTACATACCGCTACATACAGAAAATGATTAATGAATAAGGACCTGCTTTTAGCACCTAGAATTTGACTCAATGCACTGTAACGGACGAAAAGAATATGTAAGCTTGGTAGTAATCCGCACAAAAGTACAGAAAACTCTCTGCATAAGAGAAGCAAGTACGAGTTCACCAGAAAGGAACACAACATTGCAAATCTGCTATATCCCGTTATGAAAATAAAAAACAAAAGGGGGGTGGGAATGGTTACTAAATTCGTTCAGCGGCAGAGGCCCACCCAGCTGTCACATCCCTGCAGCCAGAGCAGGCTTGGGTCCCAAGGCTTGACTTTCGTGGGCCTGAGGGACCTTGTAAGGATGTGCCAGCTAATGCAGCCCATTGGAGATGTGCTGCCTTCTCCCCACTCCAGGTGCCGAAATCTCCCGGGGCAGGGGAGCCAAGCTACAGCTAAACATGCCTGGGACACCCAAAGTATGGTAGAACCTCTGGGCGGGAAGATGTTTGAAAAGTCACCTAACCTCCACATTTCCTGATGCTGTGATTTCCACCTGCAGCCTCTTTCCTTAAGTTCTCCCCACCGTGGGAAGACAATACCCTCAAAACCCGGTTTTCAACAGCTTGGATTTTGTTCCCTGGATAAAGGTTAAGGGGGGGAGAACTCAGACACAAGCCCTAGGGTGTCTGCACAGGCACAGGCCATCTAATTTCCAAGCAGGGACAGGACGTTTCCAAAGGCTCAGGTTCCCCCAGGTACACGAGCGGAGCTTAAGAAATGCTGCCGCCTTGTGGCCGCTTCCCGTAACAACAACCTGAAAACCGGTGCTCAGGGGCACTGCAATTCACAAGACCTGCTGGGCTGTAAATGACACCTAGCCTCGCTCAATATCTTGGGGTAAGTGTTCGAAAAGGATGTGAAAACAAGGCAGAATTGCAGGAAACGCAATCATCAGGTACGTGTTACTGGCACGTTAAAGCACATAAAAAGCTGCTAATAGCACCAGTGACTGGGTTGGAAAAAAGGGGGTTTGGGTTTTTACCTGATGTGTTAGGGAAAACGCCAAAGACCCTTTTTGGCCAATCTAATATCCGGTAATGCAAATCAACTCGACAGAGAGGTATCATCTCTCACCATTCAGAATGACCATCATCACCAACTCTAACAGCAAGAAATGCTGGAGGTGGCGTGGAAAAAAAAGCTAACCCTGCCCAGGTGATGGTGGGAAGGTAAATTGCTAACAGCCACTCTGGAGAAGAGTTTGGAGCTTCCTAAACATCTAAAATCTAGAGCTACAGAGGATCCAGCAATTCCACTCTGGGCCGTATATCCTGGGAAAGTCAGTATCGAAGGACACATGCACTGTGATATTTAGTGCAGCCCTCTTTTCAAGAGCATACACTTGAAAGCAAACTAATTGTCCCAGAAAGGAACAATGGATAAAGTACTTGTGGTACATACGAACAGTGGAATATTACTCAGCCATGAAATGAAGGAAATGAGTCCATTTGCAGCACTCGGATGGACCTAGGTAGAATCATACTGGATGACAAAGGTCCGAGAAAGAGAAATATCATACGATATCACTTATAGGCACAATCTAAAAATTGATACAAATGAACCAACTTCCATAACAGAAACACAGTCACAGATTTGGAAAGCAAACGTATGGCTACCAGTGGGGAAAGTCAGCGGGAGAGGCATCAACCTGGAGTTGGAAATTGGCCTACATACCGTTACATACAGAAAATGATTAATGAATAAGGACCTGCTTTTAGCACCTAGAATTTGACTCAATGCACTGTAACGGACGAAAGGAATATGTAAGCTTGGTAGTAATCCGCACAAAAGTACAGAAAACTCTCTGCATAAGAGAAGCAAGTACGAGTTCACCAGAAAGGAACACAACATTGCAAATCTGCTATATCCCGTTATGAAAATAAAAAACAAAAGGGGGGTGGGAATGGTTACTAAATTCGTTCAGCGGCAGAGGCCCACCCAGCTGTCACATCCCTGCAGCCAGAGCAGGCTTGGGTCCCAAGGCTTGACTTTCGTGGGACTGAGGGACCTGGTGAGGATGTGCCAGCTAATGCAGCCCCATTGGAGATGTGCTGCCTGCTCCCCACTCCAGGTGCCGAAATCTCCCGGGGCAGGGGAGCCAAGCTACAGCTAAACATGCCTGGGACACCCAAAGGATGGTAGAACCTCTGGGCGGGAAGATGTTTGAAAAGTCACCTAACCTCCACATTTCCTGATGCTGTGATTTCCACCTGCAGCCTCTTTCCTTAAGTTCTCCCCACCGTGGGAAGACAATACCCTCAAAACCCGGTTTTCAACAGCTTGGATTTTGTTCCCTGGATAAAGGTTAAGGGGGGGAGAACTCAGACACAAGCCCTAGGGTGTTTGCACAGGCACAGGCCATCTAATTTCCAAGCAGGGACAGGACGTTTCCAAAGGCTCAGGTTCCCCCAGGTACACGAGCGGAGCTTAAGAAATGCTGCCTCCTTGTGGCCGCTTCCCGTAACAACAACCTGAAAACCGGTGCTCAGGGGCACTGCAATTCACAAGACCTGCTGGGCTGTAAATGACACCTGGCCTCGCTCAATATCTTGGGGTAAGTGTTCGAAAAGGATGTGAAAACAAGGCAGAATTGCAGGAAACGCAATCATCAGGTACGTGTTACTGGCACGTTAAAGCACATAAAAAGCTGCTAATAGCACCAGTGACTGGGTTGGAAAAAAGGGGGTTTGGGTTTTTACCTGATGTGTTAGGGAAAACGCCGAAGACCCTTTTTGGCCAATCTAATATCCGGTAATGCAAATCAACTCGACAGAGAGGTATCATCTCTCACCATTCAGAATGACCATCATCACCAACTCTAACAGCAAGAAATGCTGGAGGTGGCGTGGAAAAAAAAGCTAATCCTGCCCAGGTGATGGTGGGAAGGTAAATTGCTAACAGCCACTCTGGAGAAGAGTTTGGAGCTTCCTAAACGTCTAAAATCTAGAGCTACAGAGGATCCAGCAATTCCACTCTGGGCCGTATATCCTGGGAAAGTCAGTATCGAAGGACACATGCACTGTGATATTTAGTGCAGCCCTCTTTTCAAGAGCATACACTTGAAAGCAAACTAATTGTCCCAGAAAGGAACAATGGATAAAGTACTTGTGGTACATACGAACAGTGGAATATTACTCAGCCATGAAATGAAGGAAATGAGTCCATTTGCAGCACTCGGATGGACCTAGGTAGAATCATACTGGATGACAAAGGTCCGAGAAAGAGAAATATCATACGATATCACTTATAGGCACAATCTAAAAATTGATACAAATGAACCAACTTCCATAACAGAAACACAGTCACAGATTTGGAAAGCAAACGTATGGCTACCAGTGGGGAAAGTCAGCGGGAGAGGCATCAACCTGGAGTTGGAAATTGGCCTACATACCGTTACATACAGAAAATGATTAATGAATAAGGACCTGCTTTTAGCACCTAGAATTTGACTCAATGCACTGTAACGGACGAAAGGAATATGTAAGCTTGGTAGTAATCCGCAGAAAAGTACAGAAAACTCTCTGCATAAGAGAAGCAAGTACGAGTTCACCAGAAAGGAACACAACATTGCAAATCTGCTATATCCCGTTATGAAAATAAAAAACAAAAGGTGGGTGGGAATGGTTACTAAATTCGTTCAGCGGCAGAGGCCCACCCAGCTGTCACATCCCTGCAGCCAGAGCAGGCTTGGGTCCCAAGGCTTGACTTTCGTGGGACTGAGGGACCTGGTGAGGATGTGCCAGCTAATGCAGCCCCATTGGAGATGTGCTGCCTGCTCCCCACTCCAGGTGCCGAAATCTCCCGGGGCAGGGGAGCCAAGCTACAGCTAAACATGCCTGGGACACCCAAAGGATGGTAGAACCTCTGGGCGGGAAGATGTTTGAAAAGTCACCTAACCTCCACATTTCCTGATGCTGTGATTTCCACCTGCAGCCTCTTTCCTTAAGTTCTCCCCACCGTGGGAAGACAATACCCTCAAAACCCGGTTTTCAACAGCTTGGATTTTGTTCCCTGGATAAAGGTTAAGGGGGGGGAGAACTCAGACACAAGCCCTAGGGTGTTTGCACAGGCACAGGCCATCTAATTTCCAAGCAGGGACAGGACGTTTCCAAAGGCTCAGGTTCCCCCAGGTACACGAGCGGGGCTTAAGAAATGCTGCCTCCTTGTGGCCGCTTCCCGTAACAACAACCTGAAAACCGGTGCTCAGGGGCACTGCAATTCACAAGACCTGCTGGGCTGTAAATGACACCTGGCCTCGCTCAATATCTTGGGGTAAGTGTTCGAAAAGGATGTGAAAACAAGGCAGAATTGCAGGAAACGCAATCATCAGGTACGTGTTACTGGCACGTTAAAGCACATAAAAAGCTGCTAATAGCACCAGTGACTGGGTTGGAAAAAAGGGGGTTTGGGTTTTTACCTGATGTGTTAGGGAAAACGCCAAAGACCCTTTTTGGCCAATCTAATATCCGGTAATGCAAATCAACTCGACAGAGAGGTATCATCTCTCACCATTCAGAATGACCATCATCACCAACTCTAACAGCAAGAAATGCTGGAGGTGGCGTGGAAAAAAAAGCTAACCCAGCCCAGGTGATGGTGGGAAGGTAAATTGCTAACAGCCACTCTGGAGAAGAGTTTGGAGCTTCCTAAACATCTAAAATCTAGAGCTACAGAGGATCCAGCAATTCCACTCTGGGCCGTATATCCTGGGAAAGTCAGTATCGAAGGACACATGCACTGCGATATTTAGTGCAGCCCTCTTTTCAAGAGCATACACTTGAAAGCAAACTAATTGTCCCAGAAAGGAACAATGGATAAAGTACTTGTGGTACATACGAACAGTGGAATATTACTCAGCCATGAAATGAAGGAAATGAGTCCATTTGCAGCACTCGGATGGACCTAGGTAGAATCATACTGGATGACAAAGGTCCGAGAAAGAGAAATATCATACGATATCACTTATAGGCACAATCTAAAAATTGATACAAATGAACCAACTTCCATAACAGAAACACAGTCACAGATTTGGAAAGCAAACGTATGGCTACCAGTGGGGAAAGTCAGCGGGAGAGGCATCAACCTGGAGTTGGAAATTGGCCTACATACCGTTACATACAGAAAATGATTAATGAATAAGGACCTGCTTTTAGCACCTAGAATTTGACTCAATGCACTGTAACGGACGAAAGGAATATGTAAGCTTGGTAGTAATCCGCAGAAAAGTACAGAAAACTCTCTGCATAAGAGAAGCAAGTACGAGTTCACCAGAAAGGAACACAACATTGCAAATCTGCTATATCCCGTTATGAAAATAAAAAACAAAAGGGGGGTGGGAATGGTTACTAAATTCGTTCAGCGGCAGAGGCCCACCCAGCTGTCACATCCCTGCAGCCAGAGCAGGCTTGGGTCCCAAGGCTTGACTTTCGTGGGACTGAGGGACCTGGTGAGGATGTGCCAGCTAATGCAGCCCCATTGGAGATGTGCTGCCTGCTCCCCACTCCAGGTGCCGAAATCTCCCGGGGCAGGGGAGCCAAGCTACAGCTAAACATGCCTGGGACACCCAAAGGATGGTAGAACCTCTGGGCGGGAAGATGTTTGAAAAGTCACCTAACCTCCACATTTCCTGATGCTGTGATTTCCACCTGCAGCCTCTTTCCTTAAGGTCTCCCCACCGTGGGAAGACAATACCCTCAAAACCCGGTTTTCAACAGCTTGGATTTTGTTCCCTGGATAAAGGTTAAGAGGGGGAGAACTCAGACACAAGCCCTAGGGTGTCTGCACAGGCACAGGCCATCTAATTTCCACGCAGGGACAGGACGTTTCCAAAGGCTCAGGTTCCCCCAGGTACACGAGCGGAGCTTAAGAAATGCTGCCGCCTTGTGGCCGCTTCCCGTAACAACAACCTGAAAACCGGTGCTCAGGGGCACTGCAATTCACAAGACCTGCTGGGCTGTAAATGACACCTGGCCTCGCTCAATATCTTGGGGTAAGTGTTCGAAAAGGATGTGAAAACAAGGCAGAATTGCAGGAAACGCAATCATCAGGTACGTGTTACTGGCACGTTAAAGCACATAAAAAGCTGCTAATAGCACCAGTGACTGGGTTGGAAAAAAGGGGGTTTGGGTTTTTACCTGATGTATTAGGGAAAACGCCGAAGACCCTTTTTGGCCAATCTAATATCCGGTAATGCAAATCAACTCGACAGAGAGGTATCATCTCTCACCATTCAGAATGACCATCATCACCAACTCTAACAGCAAGAAATGCTGGAGGTGGCGTGGAAAAAAAAGCTAACCCAGCCCAGGTGATGGTGGGAAGGTAAATTGCTAACAGCCACTCTGGAGAAGAGTTTGGAGCTTCCTAAACATCTAAAATCTAGAGCTACAGAGGATCCAGCAATTCCACTCTGGGCCGTATATCCTGGGAAAGTCAGTATCGAAGGACACATGCACTGCGATATTTAGTGCAGCCCTCTTTTCAAGAGCATACACTTGCAAGCAAACTAATTGTCCCAGAAAGGAACAATGGATAAAGAACTTGCGGTACATATGAACAATGGAGTATTACTCAGCCATGAAATGAAGGAAATGAGTCCATTTGCAGCACTCGGATGGACCTAGGTAGACTCATACTGGATGACAAACGTCCGAGAAAGAGAAATATCACATGATATCACTTATAGGCACAATCTAAAAATTGATACAAATGAACCAACTTCCATAACAGAAACACAGTCACAGATTTGGAAAGCAAACGTATGGCTACCAGTGGGGAAAGTCAGCGGGAGAGGCATCAACCTGGAGTTGGAAATTGGCCTACATACCGTTACATACAGAAAATGATTAATGAATAAGGACCTGCTTTTAGCACCTAGAATTTGACTCAATGCACTGTAACGGACGAAAAGAATATGTAAGCTTGGTAGTAATCCGCACAAAAGTACAGAAAACTCTCTGCATAAGAGAAGCAAGTACGAGTTCACCAGAAAGGAACACAACATTGCAAATCTGCTATATCCCGTTATGAAAATAAAAAACAAAAGGGGGGTGGGAATGGTTACTAAATTCGTTCAGCGGCAGAGGCCCACCCAGCTGTCACATCCCTGCAGCCAGAGCAGGCTTGGGTCCCAAGGCTTGACTTTCGTGGGCCTGAGGGACCTTGTAAGGATGTGCCAGCTAATGCAGCCCATTGGAGATGTGCTGCCTGATCCCCACTCCAGGTGCCGAAATCTCCCGGGGCAGTGGAGCAAAGCTACAGCTAAACATGCCTGGGACACCCAAAGGATGGTAGAACCTCTGGGCGGGAAGATGTTTGAAAAGTCACCTAACCTCCACATTTCCTGATGCTGTGATTCCCAACTGCAGCCTCTTTCCTTAAGGTCTCCCCACCGTGGGAAGACAATACCCTCAAAACCCGGTTTTCAACAGCTTGGATTTTGTTCCCTGGATGAAGTTTACGGGGGGGAGAACTCAGACACAAGCCCTAGGGTGTTTGCACAGGCACAGGCCATCTAATTTCCAAGCAGGGACAGGACGTTTCCAAAGGCTCAGGTTCCCCCAGGTACACGAGCGGGGCTTAAGAAATGCTGCCTCCTTGTGGCCGCTTCCCGTAACAACAACCTGAAAACCGGTGCTCAGGGGCACTGCAATTCACAAGACCTGCTGGGCTGTAAATGACACCTGGCCTCGCTCAATATCTTGGGGTAAGTGTTCGAAAAGGATGTGAAAACAAGGCAGAATTGCAGGAAACGCAATCATCAGGTACGTGTTACTGGCACGTTAAAGCACATAAAAAGCTGCTAATAGCACCAGTGACTGGGTTGGAAAAAAGGGGGTTTGGGTTTTTACCTGATGTGTTAGGGAAAACGCCAAAGACCCTTTTTGGCCAATCTAATATCCGGTAATGCAAATCAACTCGACAGAGAGGTATCATCTCTCACCATTCAGAATGACCATCATCACCAACTCTAACAGCAAGAAATGCTGGAGGTGGCGTGGAAAAAAAAGCTAACCCAGCCCAGGTGATGGTGGGAAGGTAAATTGCTAACAGCCACTCTGGAGAAGAGTTTGGAGCTTCCTAAACATCTAAAATCTAGAGCTACAGAGGATCCAGCAATTCCACTCTGGGCCGTATATCCTGGGAAAGTCAGTATCGAAGGACACATGCACTGTGATATTTAGTGCAGCCCTCTTTTCAAGAGCATACACTTGAAAGCAAACTAATTGTCCCAGAAAGGAACAATGGATAAAGTACTTGTGGTACATACGAACAGTGGAATATTACTCAGCCATGAAATGAAGGAAATGAGTCCATTTGCAGCACTCGGATGGACCTAGGTAGAATCATACTGGATGACAAACGTCCGAGAAAGAGAAATATCATACGATATCACTTATAGGCACAATCTAAAAATTGATACAAATGAACCAACTTCCGTAACAGAAACACAGTCACAGATTTGGAAAGCAAACGAATGGCTACCAGTGTGGAAAGTCAGCGGGAGAGGCATCAACCTGGAGTTGGAAATTGGCCTACATACCGTTACATACAGAAAATGATTAATGAATAAGGACTTGCTTTTAGCACCTAGAATTTGACTCAATGCACTGTAACGGACGAAAGGAATATGTAAGCTTGGTAGTAATCCGCAGAAAAGTACAGAAAACTCTCTGCATAAGAGAAGCAAGTACGAGTTCACCAGAAAGGAACACAACATTGCAAATCTGCTATATCCCGTTATGAATATAAAAAACAAAAGGGGGGTGGGAATGGTTACTAAATTCGTTCAGCGGCAGAGGCCCACCCAGCTGTCACATCCCTGCAGCCAGAGCAGGCTTGGGTCCCAAGGCTTGACTTTCGTGGGACTGAGGGACCTGGTGAGGATGTGCCAGCTAATGCAGCCCCATTGGAGATGTGCTGCCTGCTCCCCACTCCAGGTGCCGAAATCTCCCGGGGCAGGGGAGCCAAGCTACAGCTAAACATGCCTGGGACACCCAAAGGATGGTAGAACCTCTGGGCGGGAAGATGTTTGAAAAGTCACCTAACCTCCACATTTCCTGATGCTGTGATTTCCACCTGCAGCCTCTTTCCTTAAGTTCTCCCCACCGTGGGAAGACAATACCCTCAAAACCCGGTTTTCAACAGCTTGGATTTTGTTCCCTGGATAAAGGTTAAGGGGGGGAGAACTCAGACACAAGCCCTAGGGTGTCTGCACAGGCACAGGCCATCTAATTTCCACGCAGGGACAGGACGTTTCCAAAGGCTCAGGTTCCCCCAGGTACACGAGCGGAGCTTAAGAAATGCTGCCGCCTTGTGGCCGCTTCCCGTAACAACAACCTGAAAACCGGTGCTCAGGGGCACTGCAATTCACAAGACCTGCTGGGCTGTAAATGACACCTGGCCTCGCTCAATATCTTGGGGTAAGTGTTCGAAAAGGATGTGAAAACAAGGCAGAATTGCAGGAAACGCAATCATCAGGTACGTGTTACTGGCACGTTAAAGCACATAAAAAGCTGCTAATAGCACCAGTGACTGGGTTGGAAAAAAGGGGGTTTGGGTTTTTACCTGATGTATTAGGGAAAACGCCGAAGACCCTTTTTGGCCAATCTAATATCCGGTAATGCAAATCAACTCGACAGAGAGGTATCATCTCTCACCATTCAGAATGACCATCATCACCAACTCTAACAGCAAGAAATGCTGGAGGTGGCGTGGAAAAAAAAGCTAACCCAGCCCAGGTGATGGTGGGAAGGTAAATTGCTAACAGCCACTCTGGAGAAGAGTTTGGAGCTTCCTAAACATCTAAAATCTAGAGCTACAGAGGATCCAGCAATTCCACTCTGGGCCGTATATCCTGGGAAAGTCAGTATCGAAGGACACATGCACTGCGATATTTAGTGCAGCCCTCTTTTCAAGAGCATAGACTTGCAAGCAAACTAATTGTCCCAGAAAGGAACAATGGATAAAGAACTGGCGGTACATATGAACAATGGAGTATTACTCAGCCATGAAATGAAGGAAATGAGTCCATTTGCAGCACTCGGATGGACCTAGGTAGACTCATACTGGATGACAAACGTCCGAGAAAGAGAAATATCACATGATATCACTTATAGACACAATCTAAAAATTATACAAATGAACCAACTTCCATAACAGAAACACAGTCACAGATTTGGAAAGCAAACGTATGGCTACCAATGGAGAAAATCAGCGGGAGAGGCATCAACCTGGAGTTGGAAATTGGCCTACATACCGCTACATACAGAAAATGATTAATGAATAAGGACCTGCTTTTAGCACCTAGAATTTGACTCAATGCACTGTAACGGACGAAAAGAATATGTAAGCTTGGTAGTAATCCACACAAAAGTACAGAAAACTCTCTGCATAAGAGAAGCAAGTACGAGTTCACCAGAAAGGAACACAACATTGCAAATCTGCTATATCCCGTTATGAAAATAAAAAACAAAAGGGGGGTGGGAATGGTTACTAAATTCGTTCAGCGGCAGAGGCCCACCCAGCTGTCACATCCCTGCAGCCAGAGCAGGCTTGGGTCCCAAGGCTTGACTTTCGTGGGCCTGACGGACCTTGTAAGGATGTGCCAGCTAATGCAGCCCATTGGAGATGTGCTGCCTGATCCCCACTCCAGGTGCCGAAATCTCCCGGGGCAGTGGAGCAAAGCTACAGCTAAACATGCCTGGGACACCCAAAGGATGGTAGAACCTCTGGGCGGGAAGATGTTTGAAAAGTCACCTAACCTCCACATTTCCTGATGCTGTGATTCCCAACTGCAGCCTCTTTCCTTAAGGTCTCCCCACCGTGGGAAGACAATACCCTCAAAACCCGGTTTTCAACAGCTTGGATTTTGTTCCCTGGATGAAGTTTACGGGGGGGAGAACTCAGACACAAGCCCTAGGGTGTTTGCACAGGCACAGGCCATCTAATTTCCAAGCAGGGACAGGACGTTTCCAAAGGCTCAGGTTCCCCCAGGTACACGAGCGGGGCTTAAGAAATGCTGCCTCCTTGTGGCCGCTTCCCGTAACAACAACCTGAAAACCGGTGCTCAGGGGCACTGCAATTCACAAGACCTGCTGGGCTGTAAATGACACCTGGCCTCGCTCAATATCTTGGGGTAAGTGTTCGAAAAGGATGTGAAAACAAGGCAGAATTGCAGGAAACGCAATCATCAGGTACGTGTTACTGGCACGTTAAAGCACATAAAAAGCTGCTAATAGCACCAGTGACTGGGTTGGAAAAAAGGGGGTTTGGGTTTTTACCTGATGTGTTAGGGAAAACGCCAAAGACCCTTTTTGGCCAATCTAATATCCGGTAATGCAAATCAACTCGACAGAGAGGTATCATCTCTCACCATTCAGAATGACCATCATCACCAACTCTAACAGCAAGAAATGCTGGAGGTGGCGTGGAAAAAAAAGCTAACCCAGCCCAGGTGATGGTGGGAAGGTAAATTGCTAACAGCCACTCTGGAGAAGAGTTTGGAGCTTCCTAAACATCTAAAATCTAGAGCTACAGAGGATCCAGCAATTCCACTCTGGGCCGTATATCCTGGGAAAGTCAGTATCGAAGGACACATGCACTGTGATATTTAGTGCAGCCCTCTTTTCAAGAGCATACACTTGAAAGCAAACTAATTGTCCCAGAAAGGAACAATGGATAAAGTACTTGTGGTACATACGAACAGTGGAATATTACTCAGCCATGAAATGAAGGAAATGAGTCCATTTGCAGCACTCGGATGGACCTAGGTAGAATCATACTGGATGACAAAGGTCCGAGAAAGAGAAATATCATACGATATCACTTATAGGCACAATCTAAAAATTGATACAAATGAACCAACTTCCATAACAGAAACACAGTCACAGATTTGGAAAGCAAACGTATGGCTACCAGTGGGGAAAGTCAGCGGGAGAGGCATCAACCTGGAGTTGGAAATTGGCCTACATACCGTTACATACAGAAAATGATTAATGAATAAGGACCTGCTTTTAGCACCTAGAATTTGACTCAATGCACTGTAACGGACGAAAGGAATATGTAAGCTTGGTAGTAATCCGCAGAAAAGTACAGAAAACTCTCTGCATAAGAGAAGCAAGTACGAGTTCACCAGAAAGGAACACAACATTGCAAATCTGCTATATCCCGTTATGAAAATAAAAAACAAAAGGGGGGTGGGAATGGTTACTAAATTCGTTCAGCGGCAGAGGCCCACCCAGCTGTCACATCCCTGCAGCCAGAGCAGGCTTGGGTCCCAAGGCTTGACTTTCGTGGGACTGAGGGACCTGGTGAGGATGTGCCAGCTAATGCAGCCCCATTGGAGATGTGCTGCCTGCTCCCCACTCCAGGTGCCGAAATCTCCCGGGGCAGGGGAGCCAAGCTACAGCTAAACATGCCTGGGACACCCAAAGGATGGTAGAACCTCTGGGCGGGAAGATGTTTGAAAAGTCACCTAACCTCCACATTTCCTGATGCTGTGATTTCCACCTGCAGCCTCTTTCCTTAAGTTCTCCCCACCGTGGGAAGACAATACCCTCAAAACCCGGTTTTCAACAGCTTGGATTTTGTTCCCTGGATAAAGGTTAAGGGGGGGAGAACTCAGACACAAGCCCTAGGGTGTCTGCACAGGCACAGGCCATCTAATTTCCAAGCAGGGACAGGACGTTTCCAAAGGCTCAGGTTCCCCCAGGTACACGAGCGGAGCTTAAGAAATGCTGCCGCCTTGTGGCCGCTTCCCGTAACAACAACCTGAAAACCGGTGCTCAGGGGCACTGCAATTCACAAGACCTGCTGGGCTGTAAATGACACCTGGCCTCGCTCAATATCTTGGGGTAAGTGTTCGAAAAGGATGTGAAAACAAGGCAGAATTGCAGGAAACGCAATCATCAGGTACGTGTTACTGGCACGTTAAAGCACATAAAAAGCTGCTAATAGCACCAGTGACTGGGTTGGAAAAAAGGGGGTTTGGGTTTTTACCTGATGTGTTAGGGAAAACGCCGAAGACCCTTTTTGGCCAATCTAATATCCGGTAATGCAAATCAACTCGACAGAGAGGTATCATCTCTCACCATTCAGAATGACCATCATCACCAACTCTAACAGCAAGAAATGCTGGAGGTGGCGTGGAAAAAAAAGCTAACCCAGCCCAGGTGATGGTGGGAAGGTAAATTGCTAACAGCCACTCTGGAGAAGAGTTTGGAGCTTCCTAAACATCTAAAATCTAGAGCTACAGAGGATCCAGCAATTCCACTCTGGGCCGTATATCCTGGGAAAGTCAGTATCGAAGGACACATGCACTGTGATATTTAGTGCAGCCCTCTTTTCAAGAGCATACACTTGAAAGCAAACTAATTGTCCCAGAAAGGAAGAATGGATAAAGAACTTGCGGTACATGTGAACAATGGAGTATTACTCAGCCATGAAATGAAGGAAATGAGTCCATTTGCAGCACTCGGATGGACCTAGGTAGAATCATACTGGATGACAAACGTCCGAGAAAGAGAAATATCATACGATATCACTTATAGGCACAATCTAAAAATTGATACAAATGAACCAACTTCCGTAACAGAAACACAGTCACAGATTTGGAAAGCAAACGAATGGCTACCAGTGTGGAAAGTCAGCGGGAGAGGCATCAACCTGGAGTTGGAAATTGGCCTACATACCGTTACATACAGAAAATGATTAATGAATAAGGACTTGCTTTTAGCACCTAGAATTTGACTCAATGCACTGTAACGGACGAAAGGAATATGTAAGCTTGGTAGTAATCCGCAGAAAAGTACAGAAAACTCTCTGCATAAGAGAAGCAAGTACGAGTTCACCAGAAAGGAACACAACATTGCAAATCTGCTATATCCCGTTATGAATATAAAAAAAAGGGGGGTGGGAATGGTTACTAAATTCGTTCAGCGGCAGAGACCCGCCCAGCTGTCACATCCCTGCAGCCAGAGCAGGCTTGGGTCCCAAGGCTTGACTTTCGTGGGCCTGAGGGACCTGGTGAGGATGTGCCAGCTAATGCAGCCCCATTGGAGATGTGCTGCCTGCTCCCCACTCCAGGTGCCGAAATCTCCCGGGGCAGGGGAGCCAAGCTACAGCTAAACATGCCTGGGACACCCAAAGGATGGTAGAACCTCTGGGCGGGAAGATGTTTGAAAAGTCACCTAACCTCCACATTTCCTGATGCTGTGATTCCCAACTGCAGCCTCTTTCCTTAAGGTCTCCCCACCGTGGGAAGACAATACCCTCAAAACCCGGTTTTCAACAGCTTGGATTTTGTTCCCTGGATGAAGTTTACGGGGGGGAGAACTCAGACACAAGCCCTAGGGTGTTTGCACAGGCACAGGCCATCTAATTTCCAAGCAGGGACAGGACGTTTCCAAAGGCTCAGGTTCCCCCAGGTACACGAGCGGGGCTTAAGAAATGCTGCCTCCTTGTGGCCGCTTACCGTAACAACAACCTGAAAACCGGTGCTCAGGGGCACTGCAATTCACAAGACCTGCTGGGCTGTAAATGACACCTGGCCTCGCTCAATATCTTGGGGTAAGTGTTCGAAAAGGATGTGAAAACAAGGCAGAATTGCAGGAAACGCAATCATCAGGTACGTGTTACTGGCACGTTAAAGCACATAAAAAGCTGCTAATAGCACCAGTGACTGGGTTGGAAAAAAGGGGGTTTGGGTTTTTACCTGATGTGTTAGGGAAAACGCCAAAGACCCTTTTTGGCCAATCTAATATCCGGTAATGCAAATCAACTCGACAGAGAGGTATCATCTCTCACCATTCAGAATGACCATCATCACCAACTCTAACAGCAAGAAATGCTGGAGGTGGCGTGGAAAAAAAAGCTAACCCAGCCCAGGTGATGGTGGGAAGGTAAATTGCTAACAGCCACTCTGGAGAAGAGTTTGGAGCTTCCTAAACATCTAAAATCTAGAGCTACAGAGGATCCAGCAATTCCACTCTGGGCCGTATATCCTGGGAAAGTCAGTATCGAAGGACACATGCACTGCGATATTTAGTGCAGCCCTCTTTTCAAGAGCATACACTTGCAAGCAAACTAATTGTCCCAGAAAGGAACAATGGATAAAGAACTTGCGGTACATATGAACAATGGAGTATTACTCAGCCATGAAATGAAGGAAATGAGTCCATTTGCAGCACTCGGATGGACCTAGGTAGACTCATACTGGATGACAAACGTCCGAGAAAGAGAAATATCACATGATATCACTTATAGACACAATCTAAAAATTATACAAATGAACCAACTTCCATAACAGAAACACAGTCACAGATTTGGAAAGCAAACGTATGGCTACCAGTGGGGAAAGTCAGCGGGAGAGGCATCAACCTGGAGTTGGAAATTGGCCTACATACCGTTACATACAGAAAATGATTAATGAATAAGGACCTGCTTTTAGCACCTAGAATTTGACTCAATGCACTGTAACGGACGAAAGGAATATGTAAGCTTGGTAGTAATCCGCAGAAAAGTACAGAAAACTCTCTGCATAAGAGAAGCAAGTACGAGTTCACCAGAAAGGAACACAACATTGCAAATCTGCTATATCCCGTTATGAAAATAAAAAACAAAAGGGGGGTGGGAATGGTTACTAAATTCGTTCAGCGGCAGAGGCCCACCCAGCTGTCACATCCCTGCAGCCAGAGCAGGCTTGGGTCCCAAGGCTTGACTTTCGTGGGACTGAGGGACCTGGTGAGGATGTGCCAGCTAATGCAGCCCCATTGGAGATGTGCTGCCTGCTCCCCACTCCAGGTGCCGAAATCTCCCGGGGCAGGGGAGCCAAGCTACAGCTAAACATGCCTGGGACACCCAAAGGATGGTAGAACCTCTGGGCGGGAAGATGTTTGAAAAGTCACCTAACCTCCACATTTCCTGATGCTGTGATTTCCACCTGCAGCCTCTTTCCTTAAGTTCTCCCCACCGTGGGAAGACAATACCCTCAAAACCCGGTTTTCAACAGCTTGGATTTTGTTCCCTGGATAAAGGTTAAGGGGGGGAGAACTCAGACACAAGCCCTAGGGTGTCTGCACAGGCACAGGCCATCTAATTTCCACGCAGGGACAGGACGTTTCCAAAGGCTCAGGTTCCCCCAGGTACACGAGCGGAGCTTAAGAAATGCTGCCGCCTTGTGGCCGCTTCCCGTAACAACAACCTGAAAACCGGTGCTCAGGGGCACTGCAATTCACAAGACCTGCTGGGCTGTAAATGACACCTGGCCTCGCTCAATATCTTGGGGTAAGTGTTCGAAAAGGATGTGAAAACAAGGCAGAATTGCAGGAAACGCAATCATCAGGTACGTGTTACTGGCACGTTAAAGCACATAAAAAGCTGCTAATAGCACCAGTGACTGGGTTGGAAAAAAGGGGGTTTGGGTTTTTACCTGATGTGTTAGGGAAAACGCCAAAGACCCTTTTTGGCCAATCTAATATCCGGTAATGCAAATCAACTCGACAGAGAGGTATCATCTCTCACCATTCAGAATGACCATCATCACCAACTCTAACAGCAAGAAATGCTGGAGGTGGCGTGGAAAAAAAAGCTAACCCAGCCCAGGTGATGGTGGGAAGGTAAATTGCTAACAGCTACTCTGGAGAAGAGTTTGGAGCTTCCTAAACATCTAAAATCTAGAGCTACAGAGGATCCAGCAATTCCACTCTGGGCCGTATATCCTGGGAAAGTCAGTATCGAAGGACACATGCACTGCGATATTTAGTGCAGCCCTCTTTTCAAGAGCATACACTTGCAAGCAAACTAATTGTCCCAGAAAGGAACAATGGATAAAGAACTGGCGGTACATATGAACAATGGAGTATTACTCAGCCATGAAATGAAGGAAATGAGTCCATTTGCAGCACTCGGATGGACCTAGGTAGACTCATACTGGATGACAAACGTCCGAGAAAGAGAAATATCACATGATATCACTTATAGACACAATCTAAAAATTATACAAATGAACCAACTTCCATAACAGAAACACAGTCACAGATTTGGAAAGCAAACGTATGGCTACCAGTGGGGAAAGTCAGCGGGAGAGGCATCAACCTGGAGTTGGAAATTGGCCTACATACCGTTACATACAGAAAATGATTAATGAATAAGGACCTGCTTTTAGCACCTAGAATTTGACTCAATGCACTGTAACGGACGAAAGGAATATGTAAGCTTGGTAGTAATCCGCAGAAAAGTACAGAGAACTCTCTGCATAAGAGAAGCAAGTACGAGTTCACCAGAAAGGAACACAACATTGCAAATCTGCTATATCCCGTTATGGAAAATAAAAAACAAAAGGGGGGTGGGAATGGTTACTAAATTCGTTCAGCGGCAGAGGCCCACCCAGCTGTCACATCCCTGGAGCCAGAGCAGGCTTGGGTCCCAAGGCTTGACTTTCGTGGGACTGAGGGACCTGGTGAGGATGTGCCAGCTAATGCAGCCCCATTGGAGATGTGCTGCCTGCTCCCCACTCCAGGTGCCGAAATCTCCCGGGGCAGGGGAGCCAAGCTACAGCTAAACATGCCTGGGACACCCAAAGGATGGTAGAACCTCTGGGCGGGAAGATGTTTGAAAAGTCACCTAACCTCCACATTTCCTGATGCTGTGATTTCCACCTGCAGCCTCTTTCCTTAAGGTCTCCCCACCGTGGGAAGACAATACCCTCAAAACCCGGTTTTCAACAGCTTGGATTTTGTTCCCTGGATAAAGGTTAAGGGGGGGAGAACTCAGACACAAGCCCTAGGGTGTCTGCACAGGCACAGGCCATCTAATTTCCAAGCAGGGACAGGACGTTTCCAAAGGCTCAGGTTCCCCCAGGTACACGAGCGGAGCTTAAGAAATGCTGCCGCCTTGTGGCCGCTTCCCGTAACAACAACCTGAAAACCGGTGCTCAGGGGCACTGCAATTCACAAGACCTGCTGGGCTGTAAATGACACCTGGCCTCGCTCAATATCTTGGGGTAAGTGTTCGAAAAGGATGTGAAAACAAGGCAGAATTGCAGGAAACGCAATCATCAGGTACGTGTTACTGGCACGTTAAAGCACATAAAAAGCTGCTAATAGCACCAGTGACTGGGTTGGAAAAAAGGGGGTTTGGGTTTTTACCTGATGTGTTAGGGAAAACGCCGAAGACCCTTTTTGGCCAATCTAATATCCGGTAATGCAAATCAACTCGACAGAGAGGTATCATCTCTCACCATTCAGAATGACCATCATCACCAACTCTAACAGCAAGAAATGCTGGAGGTGGCGTGGAAAAAAAAGCTAACCCAGCCCAGGTGATGGTGGGAAGGTAAATTGCTAACAGCCACTCTGGAGAAGAGTTTGGAGCTTCCTAAACATCTAAAATCTAGAGCTACAGAGGATCCAGCAATTCCACTCTGGGCCGTATATCCTGGGAAAGTCAGTATCGAAGGACACATGCACTGCGATATTTAGTGCAGCCCTCTTTTCAAGAGCATACACTTGCAAGCAAACTAATTGTCCCAGAAAGGAACAATGGATAAAGAACTTGCGGTACATATGAACAATGGAGTATTACTCAGCCATGAAATGAAGGAAATGAGTCCATTTGCAGCACTCGGATGGACCTAGGTAGACTCATACTGGATGACAAACGTCCGAGAAAGAGAAATATCACATGATATCACTTATAGACACAATCTAAAAATTATACAAATGAACCAACTTCCATAACAGAAACACAGTCACAGATTTGGAAAGCAAACGTATGGCTACCAGTGGGGAAAGTCAGCGGGAGAGGCATCAACCTGGAGTTGGAAATTGGCCTACATACCGTTACATACAGAAAATGATTAATGAATAAGGACCTGCTTTTAGCACCTAGAATTTGACTCAATGCACTGTAACGGACGAAAGGAATATGTAAGCTTGGTAGTAATCCGCAGAAAAGTACAGAAAACTCTCTGCATAAGAGAAGCAAGTACGAGTTCACCAGAAAGGAACACAACATTGCAAATCTGCTATATCCCGTTATGGAAAATAAAAAACAAAAGGGGGGTGGGAATGGTTACTAAATTCGTTCAGCGGCAGAGGCCCACCCAGCTGTCACATCCCTGCAGCCAGAGCAGGCTTGGGTCCCAAGGCTTGACTTTCGTGGGACTGAGGGACCTGGTGAGGATGTGCCAGCTAATGCAGCCCCATTGGAGATGTGCTGCCTGCTCCCCACTCCAGGTGCCGAAATCTCCCGGGGCAGGGGAGCCAAGCTACAGCTAAACATGCCTGGGACACCCAAAGGATGGTAGAACCTCTGGGCGGGAAGATGTTTGAAAAGTCACCTAACCTCCACATTTCCTGATGCTGTGATTCCCAACTGCAGCCTCTTTCCTTAAGTTCTCCCCACCGTGGGAAGACAATACCCTCAAAACCCGGTTTTCAACAGCTTGGATTTTGTTCCCTGGATAAAGGTTAAGGGGGGGAGAACTCAGACACAAGCCCTAGGGTGTCTGCACAGGCACAGGCCATCTAATTTCCAAGCAGGGACAGGACGTTTCCAAAGGCTCAGGTTCCCCCAGGTACACGAGCGGAGCTTAAGAAATGCTGCCGCCTTGTGGCCGCTTCCCGTAACAACAACCTGAAAACCGGTGCTCAGGGGCACTGCAATTCACAAGACCTGCTGGGCTGTAAATGACACCTGGCCTCGCTCAATATCTTGGGGTAAGTGTTCGAAAAGGATGTGAAAACAAGGCAGAATTGCAGGAAACGCAATCATCAGGTACGTGTTACTGGCACGTTAAAGCACATAAAAAGCTGCTAATAGCACCAGTGACTGGGTTGGAAAAAAGGGGGTTTGGGTTTTTACCTGATGTGTTAGGGAAAACGCCGAAGACCCTTTTTGGCCAATCTAATATCCGGTAATGCAAATCAACTCGACAGAGAGGTATCATCTCTCACCATTCAGAATGACCATCATCACCAACTCTAACAGCAAGAAATGCTGGAGGTGGCGTGGAAAAAAAAGCTAACCCAGCCCAGGTGATGGTGGGAAGGTAAATTGCTAACAGCCACTCTGGAGAAGAGTTTGGAGCTTCCTAAACATCTAAAATCTAGAGCTACAGAGGATCCAGCAATTCCACTCTGGGCCGTATATCCTGGGAAAGTCAGTATCGAAGGACACATGCACTGCGATATTTAGTGCAGCCCTCTTTTCAAGAGCATACACTTGCAAGCAAACTAATTGTCCCAGAAAGGAACAATGGATAAAGAACTTGCGGTACATATGAACAATGGAGTATTACTCAGCCATGAAATGAAGGAAATGAGTCCATTTGCAGCACTCGGATGGACCTAGGTAGACTCATACTGGATGACAAACGTCCGAGAAAGAGAAATATCACATGATATCACTTATAGACACAATCTAAAAATTATACAAATGAACCAACTTCCATAACAGAAACACAGTCACAGATTTGGAAAGCAAACGTATGGCTACCAGTGGGGAAAGTCAGCGGGAGAGGCATCAACCTGGAGTTGGAAATTGGCCTACATACCGTTACATACAGAAAATGATTAATGAATAAGGACCTGCTTTTAGCACCTAGAATTTGACTCAATGCACTGTAACGGACGAAAGGAATATGTAAGCTTGGTAGTAATCCGCAGAAAAGTACAGAAAACTCTCTGCATAAGAGAAGCAAGTACGAGTTCACCAGAAAGGAACACAACATTGCAAATCTGCTATATCCCGTTATGGAAAATAAAAAACAAAAGGGGGGTGGGAATGGTTACTAAATTCGTTCAGCGGCAGAGGCCCACCCAGCTGTCACATCCCTGCAGCCAGAGCAGGCTTGGGTCCCAAGGCTTGACTTTCGTGGGACTGAGGGACCTGGTGAGGATGTGCCAGCTAATGCAGCCCCATTGGAGATGTGCTGCCTGCTCCCCACTCCAGGTGCCGAAATCTCCCGGGGCAGGGGAGCCAAGCTACAGCTAAACATGCCTGGGACACCCAAAGGATGGTAGAACCTCTGGGCGGGAAGATGTTTGAAAAGTCACCTAACCTCCACATTTCCTGATGCTGTGATTTCCACCTGCAGCCTCTTTCCTTAAGGTCGCCCCACCGTGGGAAGACAATACCCTCAAAACCCGGTTTTCAACAGCTTGGATTTTGTTCCCTGGATAAAGGTTAAGGGGGGGAGAACTCAGACACAAGCCCTAGGGTGTCTGCACAGGCACAGGCCATCTAATTTCCAAGCAGGGACAGGACGTTTCCAAAGGCTCAGGTTCCCCCAGGTACACGAGCGGAGCTTAAGAAATGCTGCCGCCTTGTGGCCGCTTCCCGTAACAACAACCTGAAAACCGGTGCTCAGGGGCACTGCAATTCACAAGACCTGCTGGGCTGTAAATGACACCTGGCCTCGCTCAATATCTTGGGGTAAGTGTTCGAAAAGGATGTGAAAACAAGGCAGAATTGCAGGAAACGCAATCATCAGGTACGTGTTACTGGCACGTTAAAGCACATAAAAAGCTGCTAATAGCACCAGTGACTGGGTTGGAAAAAAGGGGGTTTGGGTTTTTACCTGATGTGTTAGGGAAAACGCCGAAGACCCTTTTTGGCCAATCTAATATCCGGTAATGCAAATCAACTCGACAGAGAGGTATCATCTCTCACCATTCAGAATGACCATCATCACCAACTCTAACAGCAAGAAATGCTGGAGGTGGCGTGGAAAAAAAAGCTAACCCAGCCCAGGTGATGGTGGGAAGGTAAATTGCTAACAGCCACTCTGGAGAAGAGTTTGGAGCTTCCTAAACATCTAAAATCTAGAGCTACAGAGGATCCAGCAATTCCACTCTGGGCCGTATATCCTGGGAAAGTCAGTATCGAAGGACACATGCACTGCGATATTTAGTGCAGCCCTCTTTTCAAGAGCATAGACTTGCAAGCAAACTAATTGTCCCAGAAAGGAACAATGGATAAAGAACTGGCGGTACATATGAACAATGGAGTATTACTCAGCCATGAAATGAAGGAAATGAGTCCATTTGCAGCACTCGGATGGACCTAGGTAGACTCATACTGGATGACAAACGTCCGAGAAAGAGAAATATCACATGATATCACTTATAGACACAATCTAAAAATTATACAAATGAACCAACTTCCATAACAGAAACACAGTCACAGATTTGGAAAGCAAACGTATGGCTACCAGTGGAGAAAATCAGCGGGAGAGGCATCAACCTGGAGTTGGAAATTGGCCTACATACCGCTACATACAGAAAATGATTAATGAATAAGGACCTGCTTTTAGCACCTAGAATTTGACTCAATGCACTGTAACGGACGAAAAGAATATGTAAGCTTGGTAGTAATCCACACAAAAGTACAGAAAACTCTCTGCATAAGAGAAGCAAGTACGAGTTCACCAGAAAGGAACACAACATTGCAAATCTGCTATATCCCGTTATGAAAATAAAAAACAAAAGGGGGGTGGGAATGGTTACTAAATTCGTTCAGCGGCAGAGGCCCACCCAGCTGTCACATCCCTGCAGCCAGAGCAGGCTTGGGTCCCAAGGCTTGACTTTCGTGGGCCTGACGGACCTTGTAAGGATGTGCCAGCTAATGCAGCCCATTGGAGATGTGCTGCCTGATCCCCACTCCAGGTGCCGAAATCTCCCGGGGCAGTGGAGCAAAGCTACAGCTAAACATGCCTGGGACACCCAAAGGATGGTAGAACCTCTGGGCGGGAAGATGTTTGAAAAGTCACCTAACCTCCACATTTCCTGATGCTGTGATTCCCAACTGCAGCCTCTTTCCTTAAGGTCTCCCCACCGTGGGAAGACAATACCCTCAAAACCCGGTTTTCAACAGCTTGGATTTTGTTCCCTGGATGAAGTTTACGGGGGGGAGAACTCAGACACAAGCCCTAGGGTGTTTGCACAGGCACAGGCCATCTAATTTCCAAGCAGGGACAGGACGTTTCCAAAGGCTCAGGTTCCCCCAGGTACACGAGCGGGGCTTAAGAAATGCTGCCTCCTTGTGGCCGCTTCCCGTAACAACAACCTGAAAACCGGTGCTCAGGGGCACTGCAATTCACAAGACCTGCTGGGCTGTAAATGACACCTGGCCTCGCTCAATATCTTGGGGTAAGTGTTCGAAAAGGATGTGAAAACAAGGCAGAATTGCAGGAAACGCAATCATCAGGTACGTGTTACTGGCACGTTAAAGCACATAAAAAGCTGCTAATAGCACCAGTGACTGGGTTGGAAAAAAGGGGGTTTGGGTTTTTACCTGATGTGTTAGGGAAAACGCCAAAGACCCTTTTTGGCCAATCTAATATCCGGTAATGCAAATCAACTCGACAGAGAGGTATCATCTCTCACCATTCAGAATGACCATCATCACCAACTCTAACAGCAAGAAATGCTGGAGGTGGCGTGGAAAAAAAAGCTAACCCAGCCCAGGTGATGGTGGGAAGGTAAATTGCTAACAGCCACTCTGGAGAAGAGTTTGGAGCTTCCTAAACATCTAAAATCTAGAGCTACAGAGGATCCAGCAATTCCACTCTGGGCCGTATATCCTGGGAAAGTCAGTATCGAAGGACACATGCACTGTGATATTTAGTGCAGCCCTCTTTTCAAGAGCATACACTTGAAAGCAAACTAATTGTCCCAGAAAGGAAGAATGGATAAAGAACTTGCAGTACATGTGAACAATGGAGTATTACTCAGCCATGAAATGAAGGAAATGAGTGCATTTGCAGCACTCGGATGGACCTAGGTAGAATCATACTGGATGACAAACGTCCGAGAAAGAGAAATGTCATACGATATCACTTATAGGCACAATCTAAAAATTGATACAAATGAAACAACTTCCGTAAGAGAAACACAGTCACAGATTTGGAAAGCAAACGAATGGCTACCAGTGTGGAAAGTCAGCGGGAGAGGCATCAACCTGGAGTTGGAAATTGGCCTACATACCGTTACATACAGAAAATGATTAATGAATAAGGACTTGCTTTTAGCACCTAGAATTTGACTCAATGCACTGTAACGGACGAAAGGAATATGTAAGCTTGGTAGTAATCCGCAGAAAAGTACAGAAAACTCTCTGCATAAGAGAAGCAAGTACGAGTTCACCAGAAAGGAACACAACATTGCAAATCTGCTATATCCCGTTATGAATATAAAAAACAAAAGGGGGGTGGGAATGGTTACTAAATTCGTTCAGCGGCAGAGACCCGCCCAGCTGTCACATCCCTGCAGCCAGAGCAGGCTTGGGTCCCAAGGCTTGACTTTCGTGGGACTGAGGGACCTGGTGAGGATGTGCCAGCTAATGCAGCCCCATTGGAGATGTGCTGCCTGCTCCCCACTCCAGGTGCCGAAATCTCCCGGGGCAGGGGAGCCAAGCTACAGCTAAACATGCCTGGGACACCCAAAGGATGGTAGAACCTCTGGGCGGGAAGATGTTTGAAAAGTCACCTAACCTCCACATTTCCTGATGCTGTGATTTCCACCTGCAGCCTCTTTCCTTAAGGTCGCCCCACCGTGGGAAGACAATACCCTCAAAACCCGGTTTTCAACAGCTTGGATTTTGTTCCCTGGATAAAGGTTAAGGGGGGGAGAACTCAGACACAAGCCCTAGGGTGTCTGCACAGGCACAGGCCATCTAATTTCCAAGCAGGGACAGGACGTTTCCAAAGGCTCAGGTTCCCCCAGGTACACGAGCGGAGCTTAAGAAATGCTGCCGCCTTGTGGCCGCTTCCCGTAACAACAACCTGAAAACCGGTGCTCAGGGGCACTGCAATTCACAAGACCTGCTGGGCTGTAAATGACACCTGGCCTCGCTCAATATCTTGGGGTAAGTGTTCGAAAAGGATGTGAAAACAAGGCAGAATTGCAGGAAACGCAATCATCAGGTACGTGTTACTGGCACGTTAAAGCACATAAAAAGCTGCTAATAGCACCAGTGACTGGGTTGGAAAAAAGGGGGTTTGGGTTTTTACCTGATGTGTTAGGGAAAACGCCGAAGACCCTTTTTGGCCAATCTAATATCCGGTAATGCAAATCAACTCGACAGAGAGGTATCATCTCTCACCATTCAGAATGACCATCATCACCAACTCTAACAGCAAGAAATGCTGGAGGTGGCGTGGAAAAAAAAGCTAACCCAGCCCAGGTGATGGTGGGAAGGTAAATTGCTAACAGCCACTCTGGAGAAGAGTTTGGAGCTTCCTAAACATCTAAAATCTAGAGCTACAGAGGATCCAGCAATTCCACTCTGGGCCGTATATCCTGGGAAAGTCAGTATCGAAGGACACATGCACTGCGATATTTAGTGCAGCCCTCTTTTCAAGAGCATAGACTTGCAAGCAAACTAATTGTCCCAGAAAGGAACAATGGATAAAGAACTGGCGGTACATATGAACAATGGAGTATTACTCAGCCATGAAATGAAGGAAATGAGTCCATTTGCAGCACTCGGATGGACCTAGGTAGACTCATACTGGATGACAAACGTCCGAGAAAGAGAAATATCACATGATATCACTTATAGACACAATCTAAAAATTATACAAATGAACCAACTTCCATAACAGAAACACAGTCACAGATTTGGAAAGCAAACGTATGGCTACCAGTGGAGAAAATCAGCGGGAGAGGCATCAACCTGGAGTTGGAAATTGGCCTACATACCGCTACATACAGAAAATGATTAATGAATAAGGACCTGCTTTTAGCACCTAGAATTTGACTCAATGCACTGTAACGGACGAAAAGAATATGTAAGCTTGGTAGTAATCCACACAAAAGTACAGAAAACTCTCTGCATAAGAGAAGCAAGTACGAGTTCACCAGAAAGGAACACAACATTGCAAATCTGCTATATCCCGTTATGAAAATAAAAAACAAAAGGGGGGTGGGAATGGTTACTAAATTCGTTCAGCGGCAGAGGCCCACCCAGCTGTCACATCCCTGCAGCCAGAGCAGGCTTGGGTCCCAAGGCTTGACTTTCGTGGGCCTGACGGACCTTGTAAGGATGTGCCAGCTAATGCAGCCCATTGGAGATGTGCTGCCTGATCCCCACTCCAGGTGCCGAAATCTCCCGGGGCAGTGGAGCAAAGCTACAGCTAAACATGCCTGGGACACCCAAAGGATGGTAGAACCTCTGGGCGGGAAGATGTTTGAAAAGTCACCTAACCTCCACATTTCCTGATGCTGTGATTCCCAACTGCAGCCTCTTTCCTTAAGGTCTCCCCACCGTGGGAAGACAATACCCTCAAAACCCGGTTTTCAACAGCTTGGATTTTGTTCCCTGGATGAAGTTTACGGGGGGGAGAACTCAGACACAAGCCCTAGGGTGTTTGCACAGGCACAGGCCATCTAATTTCCAAGCAGGGACAGGACGTTTCCAAAGGCTCAGGTTCCCCCAGGTACACGAGCGGGGCTTAAGAAATGCTGCCTCCTTGTGGCCGCTTCCCGTAACAACAACCTGAAAACCGGTGCTCAGGGGCACTGCAATTCACAAGACCTGCTGGGCTGTAAATGACACCTGGCCTCGCTCAATATCTTGGGGTAAGTGTTCGAAAAGGATGTGAAAACAAGGCAGAATTGCAGGAAACGCAATCATCAGGTACGTGTTACTGGCACGTTAAAGCACATAAAAAGCTGCTAATAGCACCAGTGACTGGGTTGGAAAAAAGGGGGTTTGGGTTTTTACCTGATGTGTTAGGGAAAACGCCAAAGACCCTTTTTGGCCAATCTAATATCCGGTAATGCAAATCAACTCGACAGAGAGGTATCATCTCTCACCATTCAGAATGACCATCATCACCAACTCTAACAGCAAGAAATGCTGGAGGTGGCGTGGAAAAAAAAGCTAACCCAGCCCAGGTGATGGTGGGAAGGTAAATTGCTAACAGCCACTCTGGAGAAGAGTTTGGAGCTTCCTAAACATCTAAAATCTAGAGCTACAGAGGATCCAGCAATTCCACTCTGGGCCGTATATCCTGGGAAAGTCAGTATCGAAGGACACATGCACTGTGATATTTAGTGCAGCCCTCTTTTCAAGAGCATACACTTGAAAGCAAACTAATTGTCCCAGAAAGGAAGAATGGATAAAGAACTTGCAGTACATGTGAACAATGGAGTATTACTCAGCCATGAAATGAAGGAAATGAGTGCATTTGCAGCACTCGGATGGACCTAGGTAGAATCATACTGGATGACAAACGTCCGAGAAAGAGAAATATCATACGATATCACTTATAGGCACAATCTAAAAATTGATACAAATGAAACAACTTCCGTAAGAGAAACACAGTCACAGATTTGGAAAGCAAACGAATGGCTACCAGTGTGGAAAGTCAGCGGGAGAGGCATCAACCTGGAGTTGGAAATTGGCCTACATACCGTTACATACAGAAAATGATTAATGAATAAGGACTTGCTTTTAGCACCTAGAATTTGACTCAATGCACTGTAACGGACGAAAGGAATATGTAAGCTTGGTAGTAATCCGCAGAAAAGTACAGAAAACTCTCTGCATAAGAGAAGCAAGTACGAGTTCACCAGAAAGGAACACAACATTGCAAATCTGCTATATCCCGTTATGAATATAAAAAACAAAAGGGGGGTGGGAATGGTTACTAAATTCGTTCAGCGGCAGAGACCCGCCCAGCTGTCACATCCCTGCAGCCAGAGCAGGCTTGGGTCCCAAGGCTTGACTTTCGTGGGACTGAGGGACCTTGTGAGGATGTGCCAGCTAATGCAGCCCCATTGGAGATGTGCTGCCTGCTCCCCACTCCAGGTGCCAAAATCTCCCGGGCCAGGGGAGCCAAGCTACAGCTAAACATGCCTGGGACACCCAAAGGATGGTAGAACCTCTGGGCGGGAAGATGTTTGAAAAGTCACCTAACCTCAACATTTCCTGATGCTGTGATTTCCACCTGCAGCCTCTTTCCTTAAGTTCTCCCCACCGTGGGAAGACAATACCCTCAAAACCCGGTTTTCAACAGCTTGGATTTTGTTCCCTGGATAAAGGTTAAGGGGGGGAGAACTCAGACACAAGCCCTAGGGTGTCTGCACAGGCACAGGCCATCTAATTTCCAAGCAGGGACAGGACGTTTCCAAAGGCTCAGGTTCCCCCAGGTACACGAGCGGGGCTTAAGAAATGCTGCCTCCTTGTGGCCGCTTCCCGTAACAACAACCTGAAAACCGGTGCTCAGGGGCACTGCAATTCACAAGACCTGCTGGGCTGTAAATGACACCTGGCCTCGCTCAATATCTTGGGGTAAGTGTTCGAAAAGGATGTGAAAACAAGGCAGAATTGCAGGAAACGCAATCATCAGGTACGTGTTACTGGCACGTTAAAGCACATAAAAAGCTGCTAATAGCACCAGTGACTGGGTTGGAAAAAAGGGGGTTTGGGTTTTTACCTGATGTGTTAGGGAAAACGCCGAAGACCCTTTTTGGCCAATCTAATATCCGGTAATGCAAATCAACTCGACAGAGAGGTATCATCTCTCACCATTCAGAATGACCATCATCACCAACTCTAACAGCAAGAAATGCTGGAGGTGGCGTGGAAAAAAAAGCTAACCCTGCCCAGGTGATGGTGGGAAGGTAAATTGCTAACAGCCACTCTGGAGAAGAGTTTGGAGCTTCCTAAACATCTAAAATCTAGAGCTACAGAGGATCCAGCAATTCCACTCTGGGCCGTATATCCTGGGAAAGTCAGTATCGAAGGACACATGCACTGCGATATTTAGTGCAGCCCTCTTTTCAAGAGCATACACTTGCAATCAAACTAATTGTCCCAGAAAGGAACAATGGATAAAGAACTGGCGGTACATATGAACAATGGAGTATTACTCAGCCATGAAATGAAGGAAATGAGTCCATTTGCAGCACTCGGATGGACCTAGGTAGACTCATACTGGATGACAAACGTCCGAGAAAGAGAAATATCACATGATATCACTTATAGACACAATCTAAAAATTATACAAATGAACCAACTTCCATAACAGAAACACAGTCACAGATTTGGAAAGCAAACGTATGGCTACCAGTGGAGAAAATCAGCGGGAGAGGCATCAACCTGGAGTTGGAAATTGGCCTACATACCGTTACATACAGAAAATGATTAATGAATAAGGACCTGCTTTTAGCACCTAGAATTTGACTCAATGCACTGTAACGGACGAAAAGAATATGTAAGCTTGGTAGTAATCCGCACAAAAGTACAGAAAACTCTCTGCATAAGAGAAGCAAGTACGAGTTCACCAGAAAGGAACACAACATTGCAAATCTGCTATATCCCGTTATGAAAATAAAAAACAAAAGGGGGGTGGGAATGGTTACTAAATTCGTTCAGCGGCAGAGGCCCACCCAGCTGTCACATCCCTGCAGCCAGAGCAGGCTTGGGTCCCAAGGCTTGACTTTCGTGGGCCTGAGGGACCTGGTGAGGATGTGCCAGCTAATGCAGCCCCATTGGAGATGTGCTGCCTGCTCCCCACTCCAGGTGCCGAAATCTCCCGGGGCAGAGGAGCCAAGCTACAGTTAAACATGCCTGGGACACCCAAAGTATGGTAGAACCTCTGGGCGGGAAGATGTTTGAAAAGTCACCTAACCTCCACATTTCCTGATGCTGTGATTTCCACCTGCAGCCTCTTTCCTTAAGTTCTCCCCACCGTGGGAAGACAATACCCTCAAAACCCGGTTTTCAACAGCTTGGATTTTGTTCCCTGGATAAAGGTTAAGGGGGGGAGAACTCAGACACAAGCCCTAGGGTGTCTGCACAGGCACAGGCCATCTAATTTCCAAGCAGGGACAGGACGTTTCCAAAGGCTCAGGTTCCCCCAGGTACACGAGCGGAGCTTAAGAAATGCTGCCGCCTTGTGGCCGCTTCCCGTAACAACAACCTGAAAACCGGTGCTCAGGGGCACTGCAATTCACAAGACCTGCTGGGCTGTAAATGACACCTGGCCTCGCTCAATATCTTGGGGTAAGTGTTCGAAAAGGATGTGAAAACAAGGCAGAATTGCAGGAAACGCAATCATCAGGTACGTGTTACTGGCACGTTAAAGCACATAAAAAGCTGCTAATAGCACCAGTGACTGGGTTGGAAAAAAGGGGGTTTGGGTTTTTACCTGATGTATTAGGGAAAACGCCGAAGACCCTTTTTGGCCAATCTAATATCCGGTAATGCAAATCAACTCGACAGAGAGGTATCATCTCTCACCATTCAGAATGACCATCATCACCAACTCTAACAGCAAGAAATGCTGGAGGTGGCGTGGAAAAAAAAGCTAACCCAGCCCAGGTGATGGTGGGAAGGTAAATTGCTAACAGCCACTCTGGAGAAGAGTTTGGAGCTTCCTAAACATCTAAAATCTAGAGCTACAGAGGATCCAGCAATTCCACTCTGGGCCGTATATCCTGGGAAAGTCAGTATCGAAGGACACATGCACTGTGATATTTAGTGCAGCCCTCTTTTCAAGAGCATACACTTGCAAGCAAACTAATTGTCCCAGAAAGGAACAATGGATAAAGAACTTGCGGTACATATGAACAATGGAGTATTACTCAGCCATGAAATGAAGGAAATGAGTCCATTTGCAGCACTCGGATGGACCTAGGTAGACTCATACTGGATGACAAACGTCCGAGAAAGAGAAATATCACATGATATCACTTATAGACACAATCTAAAAATTATACAAATGAACCAACTTCCATAACAGAAACACAGTCACAGATTTGGAAAGCAAACGTATGGCTACCAGTGGGGAAAGTCAGCGGGAGAGGCATCAACCTGGAGTTGGAAATTGGCCTACATACCGTTATATACAGAAAATGATTAATGAATAAGGACCTGCTTTTAGCACCTAGAATTTGACTCAATGCACTGTAACGGACGAAAGGAATATATAAGCTTGGTAGTAATCCGCAGAAAAGTACAGAAAACTCTCTGCATAAGAGAAGCAAGTACGAGTTCACCAGAAAGGAACACAACATTGCAAATCTGCTATATCCCGTTATGAAAATAAAAAACAAAAGGGGGGTGGGAATGGTTACTAAATTCGTTCAGCGGCAGAGGCCCACCCAGCTGTCACATCCCTGCAGCCAGAGCAGGCTTGGGTCCCAAGGCTTGACTTTCGTGGGACTGAGGGACCTGGTGAGGATGTGCCAGCTAATGCAGCCCCATTGGAGATGTGCTGCCTGCTCCCCACTCCAGGTGCCGAAATCTCCCGGGGCAGGGGAGCCAAGCTACAGCTAAACATGCCTGGGACACCCAAAGGATGGTAGCACCTCTGGGCGGGAAGATGTTTGAAAAGTCACCTAACCTCCACATTTCCTGATGCTGTGATTTCCACCTGCAGCCTCTTTCCTTAAGGTCTCCCCACCGTGGGAAGACAATACCCTCAAAACCCGGTTTTCAACAGCTTGGATTCTGTTCCCTGGATAAAGGTTAAGGGGGGGAGAACTCAGACACAAGCCCTAGGGTGTCTGCACAGGCACAGGCCATCTAATTTCCAAGCAGGGACAGGACGTTTCCAAAGGCTCAGGTTCCCCCAGGTACACGAGCGGAGCTTAAGAAATGCTGCCTCCTTGTGGCCGCTTCCCGTAACAACAACCTGAAAACCGGTGCTCAGGGGCACTGCAATTCACAAGACCTGCTGGGCTGTAAATGACACCTGGCCTCGCTCAATATCTTGGGGTAAGTGTTCGAAAAGGATGTGAAAACAAGGCAGAATTGCAGGAAACGCAATCATCAGGTACGTGTTACTGGCACGTTAAAGCACATAAAAAGCTGCTAATAGCACCAGTGACTGGGTTGGAAAAAAGGGGGTTTGGGTTTTTACCTGATGTATTAGGGAAAACGCCGAAGACCCTTTTTGGCCAATCTAATATCCGGTAATGCAAATCAACTCGACAGAGAGGTATCATCTCTCACCATTCAGAATGACCATCATCACCAACTCTAACAGCAAGAAATGCTGGAGGTGGCGTGGAAAAAAAAGCTAACCCAGCCCAGGTGATGGTGGGAAGGTAAATTGCTAACAGCCACTCTGGAGAAGAGTTTGGAGCTTCCTAAACATCTAAAATCTAGAGCTACAGAGGATCCAGCAATTCCACTCTGGGCCGTATATCCTGGGAAAGTCAGTATCGAAGGACACATGCACTGCGATATTTAGTGCAGCCCTCTTTTCAAGAGCATACACTTGCAAGCAAACTAATTGTCCCAGAAAGGAACAATGGATAAAGAACTTGCGGTACATATGAACAATGGAGTATTACTCAGCCATGAAATGAAGGAAATGAGTCCATTTGCAGCACTCGGATGGACCTAGGTAGACTCATACTGGATGACAAACGTCCGAGAAAGAGAAATATCACATGATATCACTTATAGACACAATCTAAAAATTATACAAATGAACCAACTTCCATAACAGAAACACAGTCACAGATTTGGAAAGCAAACGTATGGCTACCAGTGGGGAAAGTCAGCGGGAGAGGCATCAACCTGGAGTTGGAAATTGGCCTACATACCGTTACATACAGAAAATGATTAATGAATAAGGACCTGCTTTTAGCACCTAGAATTTGACTCAATGCACTGTAACGGACGAAAGGAATATGTAAGCTTGGTAGTAATCCGCAGAAAAGTACAGAAAACTCTCTGCATAAGAGAAGCAAGTACGAGTTCACCAGAAAGGAACACAACATTGCAAATCTGCTATATCCCGTTATGGAAAATAAAAAACAAAAGGGGGGTGGGAATGGTTACTAAATTCGTTCAGCGGCAGAGGCCCACCCAGCTGTCACATCCCTGCAGCCAGAGCAGGCTTGGGTCCCAAGGCTTGACTTTCGTGGGACTGAGGGACCTGGTGAGGATGTGCCAGCTAATGCAGCCCCATTGGAGATGTGCTGCCTGCTCCCCACTCCAGGTGCCGAAATCTCCCGGGGCAGGGGAGCCAAGCTACAGCTAAACATGCCTGGGACACCCAAAGGATGGTAGAACCTCTGGGCGGGAAGATGTTTGAAAAGTCACCTAACCTCCACATTTCCTGATGCTGTGATTTCCACCTGCAGCCTCTTTCCTTAAGGTCTCCCCACCGTGGGAAGACAATACCCTCAAAACCCGGTTTTCAACAGCTTGGATTTTGTTCCCTGGATAAAGGTTAAGGGGGGGAGAACTCAGACACAAGCCCTAGGGTGTCTGCACAGGCACAGGCCATCTAATTTCCAAGCAGGGACAGGACGTTTCCAAAGGCTCAGGTTCCCCCAGGTACACGAGCGGAGCTTAAGAAATGCTGCCGCCTTGTGGCCGCTTCCCGTAACAACAACCTGAAAACCGGTGCTCAGGGGCACTGCAATTCACAAGACCTGCTGGGCTGTAAATGACACCTGGCCTCGCTCAATATCTTGGGGTAAGTGTTCGAAAAGGATGTGAAAACAAGGCAGAATTGCAGGAAACGCAATCATCAGGTACGTGTTACTGGCACGTTAAAGCACATAAAAAGCTGCTAATAGCACCAGTGACTGGGTTGGAAAAAAGGGGGTTTGGGTTTTTACCTGATGTATTAGGGAAAACGCCGAAGACCCTTTTTGGCCAATCTAATATCCGGTAATGCAAATCAACTCGACAGAGAGGTATCATCTCTCACCATTCAGAATGACCATCATCACCAACTCTAACAGCAAGAAATGCTGGAGGTGGCGTGGAAAAAAAAGCTAACCCAGCCCAGGTGATGGTGGGAAGGTAAATTGCTAACAGCCACTCTGGAGAAGAGTTTGGAGCTTCCTAAACATCTAAAATCTAGAGCTACAGAGGATCCAGCAATTCCACTCTGGGCCGTATATCCTGGGAAAGTCAGTATCGAAGGACACATGCACTGCGATATTTAGTGCAGCCCTCTTTTCAAGAGCATACACTTGCAAGCAAACTAATTGTCCCAGAAAGGAACAATGGATAAAGAACTGGCGGTACATATGAACAATGGAGTATTACTCAGCCATGAAATGAAGGAAATGAGTCCATTTGCAGCACTCGGATGGACCTAGGTAGAATCATACTGGATGACAAACGTCCGAGAAAGAGAAATATCATACGATATCACTTATAGGCACAATCTAAAAATTGATACAAATGAACCAACTTCCATAACAGAAACACAGTCACAGATTTGGAAAGCAAATGTATGGCTACCAGTGGGGAAAGTCAGCGGGAGAGGCATCAACCTGGAGTTGGAAATTGGCCTACATACCGTTACATACAGAAAATGATTAATGAATAAGGACCTGCTTTTAGCACCTAGAATTTGACTCAATGCACTGTAACGGACGAAAGGAATATGTAAGCTTGGTAGTAATCCACACAAAAGTACAGAAAACTCTCTGCATAAGAGAAGCAAGTACGAGTTCACCAGAAAGGAACACAACATTGCAAATCTGCTATATCCCGTTATGAAAATAAAAAACAAAAGGGGGGTGGGAATGGTTACTAAATTCGTTCAGCGGCAGAGGCCCACCCAGCTGTCACATCCCTGCAGCCAGAGCAGGCTTGGGTCCCAAGGCTTGACTTTCGTGGGACTGAGGGACCTGGTGAGGATGTGCCAGCTAATGCAGCCCCATTGGAGATGTGCTGCCTGCTCCCCACTCCAGGTGCCGAAATCTCCCGGGGCAGGGGAGCCAAGCTACAGCTAAACATGCCTGGGACACCCAAAGGATGGTAGAACCTCTGGGCGGGAAGATGTTTGAAAAGTCACCTAACCTCCACATTTCCTGATGCTGTGATTTCCACCTGCAGCCTCTTTCCTTAAGTTCTCCCCACCGTGGGAAGACAATACCCTCAAAACCCGGTTTTCAACAGCTTGGATTTTGTTCCCTGGATAAAGGTTAAGAGGGGGAGAACTCAGACACAAGCCCTAGGGTGTCTGCACAGGCACAGGCCATCTAATTTCCAAGCAGGGACAGGACGTTTCCAAAGGCTCAGGTTCCCCCAGGTACACGAGCGGAGCTTAAGAAATGCTGCCGCCTTGTGGCCGCTTCCCGTAACAACAACCTGAAAACCGGTGCTCAGGGGCACTGCAATTCACAAGACCTGCTGGGCTGTAAATGACACCTGGCCTCGCTCAATATCTTGGGGTAAGTGTTCGAAAAGGATGTGAAAACAAGGCAGAATTGCAGGAAACGCAATCATCAGGTACGTGTTACTGGCACGTTAAAGCACATAAAAAGCTGCTAATAGCACCAGTGACTGGGTTGGAAAAAAGGGGATTTGGGTTTTTACCTGATGTATTAGGGAAAACGCCGAAGACCCTTTTTGGCCAATCTAATATCCGGTAATGCAAATCAACTCGACAGAGAGGTATCATCTCTCACCATTCAGAATGACCATCATCACCAACTCTAACAGCAAGAAATGCTGGAGGTGGCGTGGAAAAAAAAGCTAACCCAGCCCAGGTGATGGTGGGAAGGTAAATTGCTAACAGCCACTCTGGAGAAGAGTTTGGAGCTTCCTAAACATCTAAAATCTAGAGCTACAGAGGATCCAGCAATTCCACTCTGGGCCGTATATCCTGGGAAAGTCAGTATCGAAGGACACATGCACTGTGATATTTAGTGCAGCCCTCTTTTCAAGAGCATAGACTTGCAAGCAAACTAATTGTCCCAGAAAGGAACAATGGATAAAGAACTTGCGGTACATATGAACAATGGAGTATTACTCAGCCATGAAATGAAGGAAATGAGTCCATTTGCAGCACTCGGATGGACCTAGGTAGACTCATACTGGATGACAAACGTCCGAGAAAGAGAAATATCACATGATATCACTTATAGACACAATCTAAAAATTATACAAATGAACCAACTTCCATAACAGAAACACAGTCACAGATTTGGAAAGCAAACGTATGGCTACCAGTGGGGAAAGTCAGCGGGAGAGGCATCAACCTGGAGTTGGAAATTGGCCTACATACCGTTACATACAGAAAATGATTAATGAATAAGGACCTGCTTTTAGCACCTAGAATTTGACTCAATGCACTGTAACGGACGAAAGGAATATGTAAGCTTGGTAGTAATCCGCAGAAAAGTACAGAAAACTCTCTGCATAAGAGAAGCAAGTACGAGTTCACCAGAAAGGAACACAACATTGCAAATCTGCTATATCCCGTTATGAAAATAAAAAACAAAAGGGGGGTGGGAATGGTTACTAAATTCGTTCAGCGGCAGAGGCCCACCCAGCTGTCACATCCCTGCAGCCAGAGCAGGCTTGGGTCCCAAGGCTTGACTTTCGTGGGACTGAGGGACCTGGTGAGGATGTGCCAGCTAATGCAGCCCCATTGGAGATGTGCTGCCTGCTCTCCACTCCAGGTGCCGAAATCTCCCGGGGCAGGGGAGCCAAGCTACAGCTAAACATGCCTGGGACACCCAAAGGATGGTAGCACCTCTGGGCGGGAAGATGTTTGAAAAGTCACCTAACCTCCACATTTCCTGATGCTGTGATTTCCACCTGCAGCCTCTTTCCTTAAGGTCTCCCCACCGTGGGAAGACAATACCCTCAAAACCCGGTTTTCAACAGCTTGGATTTTGTTCCCTGGATAAAGGTTAAGGGGGGGAGAACTCAGACACAAGCCCTAGGGTGTCTGCACAGGCACAGGCCATCTAATTTCCAAGCAGGGACAGGACGTTTCCAAAGGCTCAGGTTCCCCCAGGTACACGAGCGGGGCTTAAGAAATGCTGCCTCCTTGTGGCCGCTTCCCGTAACAACAACCTGAAAACCGGTGCTCAGGGGCACTGCAATTCACAAGACCTGCTGGGCTGTAAATGACACCTGGCCTCGCTCAATATCTTGGGGTAAGTGTTCGAAAAGGATGTGAAAACAAGGCAGAATTGCAGGAAACGCAATCATCAGGTACGTGTTACTGGCACGTTAAAGCACATAAAAAGCTGCTAATAGCACCAGTGACTGGGTTGGAAAAAAGGGGGTTTGGGTTTTTACCTGATGTATTAGGGAAAACGCCGAAGACCCTTTTTGGCCAATCTAATATCCAGTAATGCAAATCAACTCGACAGAGAGGTATCATCTCTCACCATTCAGAATGACCATCATCACCAACTCTAACAGCAAGAAATGCTGGAGGTGGCGTGGAAAAAAAAGCTAACCCAGCCCAGGTGATGGTGGGAAGGTAAATTGCTAACAGCCACTCTGGAGAAGAGTTTGGAGCTTCCTAAACATCTAAAATCTAGAGCTACAGAGGATCCAGCAATTCCACTCTGGGCCGTATATCCTGGGAAAGTCAGTATCGAAGGACACATGCACTGCGATATTTAGTGCAGCCCTCTTTTCAAGAGCATACACTTGCAAGCAAACTAATTGTCCCAGAAAGGAACAATGGATAAAGAACTTGCGGTACATATGAACAATGGAGTATTACTCAGCCATGAAATGAAGGAAATGAGTCCATTTGCAGCACTCGGATGGACCTAGGTAGACTCATACTGGATGACAAACGTCCGAGAAAGAGAAATATCACATGATATCACTTATAGACACAATCTAAAAATTATACAAATGAACCAACTTCCATAACAGAAACACAGTCACAGATTTGGAAAGCAAACGTATGGCTACCAGTGGGGAAAGTCAGCGGGAGAGGCATCAACCTGGAGTTGGAAATTGGCCTACATACCGTTACATACAGAAAATGATTAATGAATAAGGACCTGCTTTTAGCACCTAGAATTTGACTCAATGCACTGTAACGGACGAAAGGAATATGTAAGCTTGGTAGTAATCCGCAGAAAAGTACAGAAAACTCTCTGCATAAGAGAAGCAAGTACGAGTTCACCAGAAAGGAACACAACATTGCAAATCTGCTATATCCCGTTATGGAAAATAAAAAACAAAAGGGGGGTGGGAATGGTTACTAAATTCGTTCAGCGGCAGAGGCCCACCCAGCTGTCACATCCCTGCAGCCAGAGCAGGCTTGGGTCCCAAGGCTTGACTTTCGTGGGACTGAGGGACCTGGTGAGGATGTGCCAGCTAATGCAGCCCCATTGGAGATGTGCTGCCTGCTCCCCACTCCAGGTGCCGAAATCTCCCGGGGCAGTGGAGCAAAGCTACAGCTAAACATGCCTGGGACACCCAAAGGATGGTAGAACCTCTGGGCGGGAAGATGTTTGAAAAGTCACCTAACCTCCACATTTCCTGATGCTGTGATTCCCAACTGCAGCCTCTTTCCTTAAGGTCTCCCCACCGTGGGAAGACAATACCCTCAAAACCCGGTTTTCAACAGCTTGGATTTTGTTCCCTGGATGAAGTTTACGGGGGGGAGAACTCAGACACAAGCCCTAGGGTGTTTGCACAGGCACAGGCCATCTAATTTCCAAGCAGGGACAGGACGTTTCCAAAGGCTCAGGTTCCCCCAGGTACACGAGCGGGGCTTAAGAAATGCTGCCTCCTTGTGGCCGCTTCCCGTAACAACAACCTGAAAACCGGTGCTCAGGGGCACTGCAATTCACAAGACCTGCTGGGCTGTAAATGACACCTGGCCTCGCTCAATATCTTGGGGTAAGTGTTCGAAAAGGATGTGAAAACAAGGCAGAATTGCAGGAAACGCAATCATCAGGTACGTGTTACTGGCACGTTAAAGCACATAAAAAGCTGCTAATAGCACCAGTGACTGGGTTGGAAAAAAGGGGGTTTGGGTTTTTACCTGATGTGTTAGGGAAAACGCCAAAGACCCTTTTTGGCCAATCTAATATCCGGTAATGCAAATCAACTCGACAGAGAGGTATCATCTCTCACCATTCAGAATGACCATCATCACCAACTCTAACAGCAAGAAATGCTGGAGGTGGCGTGGAAAAAAAAGCTAACCCAGCCCAGGTGATGGTGGGAAGGTAAATTGCTAACAGCCACTCTGGAGAAGAGTTTGGAGCTTCCTAAACATCTAAAATCTAGAGCTACAGAGGATCCAGCAATTCCACTCTGGGCCGTATATCCTGGGAAAGTCAGTATCGAAGGACACATGCACTGTGATATTTAGTGCAGCCCTCTTTTCAAGAGCATACACTTGAAAGCAAACTAATTGTCCCAGAAAGGAACAATGGATAAAGTACTTGTGGTACATACGAACAGTGGAATATTACTCAGCCATGAAATGAAGGAAATGAGTCCATTTGCAGCACTCGGATGGACCTAGGTAGAATCATACTGGATGACAAACGTCCGAGAAAGAGAAATATCATACGATATCACTTATAGGCACAATCTAAAAATTGATACAAATGAACCAACTTCCATAACAGAAACACAGTCACATATTTGGAAAGCAAACGTATGGCTACCAGTGGGGAAAGTCAGCGGGAGAGGCATCAACCTGGAGTTGGAAATTGGCCTACATACCGTTACATACAGAAAATGATTAATGAATAAGGACCTGCTTTTAGCACCTAGAATTTGACTCAATGCACTGTAACGGACGAAAGGAATATATAAGCTTGGTAGTAATCCGCAGAAAAGTACAGAAAACTCTCTGCATAAGAGAAGCAAGTACGAGTTCACCAGAAAGGAACACAACATTGCAAATCTGCTATATCCCGTTATGAAAATAAAAAACAAAAGGGGGGTGGGAATGGTTACTAAATTCGTTCAGCGGCAGAGGCCCACCCAGCTGTCACATCCCTGCAGCCAGAGCAGGCTTGGGTCCCAAGGCTTGACTTTCGTGGGACTGAGGGACCTGGTGAGGATGTGCCAGCTAATGCAGCCCCATTGGAGATGTGCTGCCTGCTCCCCACTCCAGGTGCCGAAATCTCCCGGGGCAGGGGAGCCAAGCTACAGCTAAACATGCCTGGGACACCCAAAGGATGGTAGAACCTCTGGGCGGGAAGATGTTTGAAAAGTCACCTAACCTCCACATTTCCTGATGCTGTGATTTCCACCTGCAGCCTCTTTCCTTAAGTTCTCCCCACCGTGGGAAGACAATACCCTCAAAACCCGGTTTTCAACAGCTTGGATTTTGTTCCCTGGATAAAGGTTAAGAGGGGGAGAACTCAGACACAAGCCCTAGGGTGTCTGCACAGGCACAGGCCATCTAATTTCCAAGCAGGGACAGGACGTTTCCAAAGGCTCAGGTTCCCCCAGGTACACGAGCGGAGCTTAAGAAATGCTGCCGCCTTGTGGCCGCTTCCCGTAACAACAACCTGAAAACCGGTGCTCAGGGGCACTGCAATTCACAAGACCTGCTGGGCTGTAAATGACACCTGGCCTCGCTCAATATCTTGGGGTAAGTGTTCGAAAAGGATGTGAAAACAAGGCAGAATTGCAGGAAACGCAATCATCAGGTACGTGTTACTGGCACGTTAAAGCACATAAAAAGCTGCTAATAGCACCAGTGACTGGGTTGGAAAAAAGGGGATTTGGGTTTTTACCTGATGTATTAGGGAAAACGCCGAAGACCCTTTTTGGCCAATCTAATATCCGGTAATGCAAATCAACTCGACAGAGAGGTATCATCTCTCACCATTCAGAATGACCATCATCACCAACTCTAACAGCAAGAAATGCTGGAGGTGGCGTGGAAAAAAAAGCTAACCCAGCCCAGGTGATGGTGGGAAGGTAAATTGCTAACAGCCACTCTGGAGAAGAGTTTGGAGCTTCCTAAACATCTAAAATCTAGAGCTACAGAGGATCCAGCAATTCCACTCTGGGCCGTATATCCTGGGAAAGTCAGTATCGAAGGACACATGCACTGTGATATTTAGTGCAGCCCTCTTTTCAAGAGCATACACTTGCAAGCAAACTAATTGTCCCAGAAAGGAACAATGGATAAAGAACTTGCGGTACATATGAACAATGGAGTATTACTCAGCCATGAAATGAAGGAAATGAGTCCATTTGCAGCACTCGGATGGACCTAGGTAGACTCATACTGGATGACAAACGTCCGAGAAAGAGAAATATCACATGATATCACTTATAGACACAATCTAAAAATTATACAAATGAACCAACTTCCATAACAGAAACACAGTCACAGATTTGGAAAGCAAACGTATGGCTACCAGTGGGGAAAGTCAGCGGGAGAGGCATCAACCTGGAGTTGGAAATTGGCCTACATACCGTTACATACAGAAAATGATTAATGAATAAGGACCTGCTTTTAGCACCTAGAATTTGACTCAATGCACTGTAACGGACGAAAGGAATATGTAAGCTTGGTAGTAATCCGCAGAAAAGTACAGAAAACTCTCTGCATAAGAGAAGCAAGTACGAGTTCACCAGAAAGGAACACAACATTGCAAATCTGCTATATCCCGTTATGAAAATAAAAAACAAAAGGGGGGTGGGAATGGTTACTAAATTCGTTCAGCGGCAGAGGCCCACCCAGCTGTCACATCCCTGCAGCCAGAGCAGGCTTGGGTCCCAAGGCTTGACTTTCGTGGGACTGAGGGACCTGGTGAGGATGTGCCAGCTAATGCAGCCCCATTGGAGATGTGCTGCCTGCTCCCCACTCCAGGTGCTGAAATCTCCCGGGGCAGGGGAGCCAAGCTACAGCTAAACATGCCTGGGACACCCAAAGGATGGTAGAACCTCTGGGCGGGAAGATGTTTGAAAAGTCACCTAACCTCCACATTTCCTGATGCTGTGATTTCCACCTGCAGCCTCTTTCCTTAAGTTCTCCCCACCGTGGGAAGACAATACCCTCAAAACCCGGTTTTCAACAGCTTGGATTTTGTTCCCTGGATAAAGGTTAAGGGGGGGAGAACTCAGACACAAGCCCTAGGGTGTCTGCACAGGCACAGGCCATCTAATTTCCACGCAGGGACAGGACGTTTCCAAAGGCTCAGGTTCCCCCAGGTACACGAGCGGAGCTTAAGAAATGCTGCCGCCTTGTGGCCGCTTCCCGTAACAACAACCTGAAAACCGGTGCTCAGGGGCACTGCAATTCACAAGACCTGCTGGGCTGTAAATGACACCTGGCCTCGCTCAATATCTTGGGGTAAGTGTTCGAAAAGGATGTGAAAACAAGGCAGAATTGCAGGAAACGCAATCATCAGGTACGTGTTACTGGCACGTTAAAGCACATAAAAAGCTGCTAATAGCACCAGTGACTGGGTTGGAAAAAAGGGGATTTGGGTTTTTACCTGATGTATTAGGGAAAACGCCGAAGACCCTTTTTGGCCAATCTAATATCCGGTAATGCAAATCAACTCGACAGAGAGGTATCATCTCTCACCATTCAGAATGACCATCATCACCAACTCTAACAGCAAGAAATGCTGGAGGTGGCGTGGAAAAAAAAGCTAACCCAGCCCAGGTGATGGTGGGAAGGTAAATTGCTAACAGCCACTCTGGAGAAGAGTTTGGAGCTTCCTAAACATCTAAAATCTAGAGCTACAGAGGATCCAGCAATTCCACTCTGGGCCGTATATCCTGGGAAAGTCAGTATCGAAGGACACATGCACTGCGATATTTAGTGCAGCCCTCTTTTCAAGAGCATACACTTGCAAGCAAACTAATTGTCCCAGAAAGGAACAATGGATAAAGAACTTGCGGTACATATGAACAATGGAGTATTACTCAGCCATGAAATGAAGGAAATGAGTCCATTTGCAGCACTCGGATGGACCTAGGTAGACTCATACTGGATGACAAACGTCCGAGAAAGAGAAATATCACATGATATCACTTATAGACACAATCTAAAAATTATACAAATGAACCAACTTCCATAACAGAAACACAGTCACAGATTTGGAAAGCAAACGTATGGCTACCAGTGGGGAAAGTCAGCGGGAGAGGCATCAACCTGGAGTTGGAAATTGGCCTACATACCGTTACATACAGAAAATGATTAATGAATAAGGACCTGCTTTTAGCACCTAGAATTTGACTCAATGCACTGTAACGGACGAAAGGAATATGTAAGCTTGGTAGTAATCCGCAGAAAAGTACAGAAAACTCTCTGCATAAGAGAAGCAAGTACGAGTTCACCAGAAAGGAACACAACATTGCAAATCTGCTATATCCCGTTATGGAAAATAAAAAACAAAAGGGGGGTGGGAATGGTTACTAAATTCGTTCAGCGGCAGAGGCCCACCCAGCTGTCACATCCCTGCAGCCAGAGCAGGCTTGGGTCCCAAGGCTTGACTTTCGTGGGACTGAGGGACCTGGTGAGGATGTGCCAGCTAATGCAGCCCCATTGGAGATGTGCTGCCTGCTCCCCACTCCAGGTGCCGAAATCTCCCGGGGCAGGGGAGCCAAGCTACAGCTAAACATGCCTGGGACACCCAAAGGATGGTAGCACCTCTGGGCGGGAAGATGTTTGAAAAGTCACCTAACCTCCACATTTCCTGATGCTGTGATTTCCACCTGCAGCCTCTTTCCTTAAGGTCTCCCCACCGTGGGAAGACAATACCCTCAAAACCCGGTTTTCAACAGCTTGGATTTTGTTCCCTGGATAAAGGTTAAGGGGGGGAGAACTCAGACACAAGCCCTAGGGTGTCTGCACAGGCACAGGCCATCTAATTTCCAAGCAGGGACAGGACGTTTCCAAAGGCTCAGGTTCCCCCAGGTACACGAGCGGGGCTTAAGAAATGCTGCCTCCTTGTGGCCGCTTCCCGTAACAACAACCTGAAAACCGGTGCTCAGGGGCACTGCAATTCACAAGACCTGCTGGGCTGTAAATGACACCTGGCCTCGCTCAATATCTTGGGGTAAGTGTTCGAAAAGGATGTGAAAACAAGGCAGAATTGCAGGAAACGCAATCATCAGGTACGTGTTACTGGCACGTTAAAGCACATAAAAAGCTGCTAATAGCACCAGTGACTGGGTTGGAAAAAAGGGGGTTTGGGTTTTTACCTGATGTATTAGGGAAAACGCCGAAGACCCTTTTTGGCCAATCTAATATCCAGTAATGCAAATCAACTCGACAGAGAGGTATCATCTCTCACCATTCAGAATGACCATCATCACCAACTCTAACAGCAAGAAATGCTGGAGGTGGCGTGGAAAAAAAAGCTAACCCAGCCCAGGTGATGGTGGGAAGGTAAATTGCTAACAGCCACTCTGGAGAAGAGTTTGGAGCTTCCTAAACATCTAAAATCTAGAGCTACAGAGGATCCAGCAATTCCACTCTGGGCCGTATATCCTGGGAAAGTCAGTATCGAAGGACACATGCACTGCGATATTTAGTGCAGCCCTCTTTTCAAGAGCATACACTTGCAAGCAAACTAATTGTCCCAGAAAGGAACAATGGATAAAGAACTTGCGGTACATATGAACAATGGAGTATTACTCAGCCATGAAATGAAGGAAATGAGTCCATTTGCAGCACTCGGATGGACCTAGGTAGACTCATACTGGATGACAAACGTCCGAGAAAGAGAAATATCACATGATATCACTTATAGACACAATCTAAAAATTATACAAATGAACCAACTTCCATAACAGAAACACAGTCACAGATTTGGAAAGCAAACGTATGGCTACCAGTGGGGAAAGTCAGCGGGAGAGGCATCAACCTGGAGTTGGAAATTGGCCTACATACCGTTACATACAGAAAATGATTAATGAATAAGGACCTGCTTTTAGCACCTAGAATTTGACTCAATGCACTGTAACGGACGAAAGGAATATGTAAGCTTGGTAGTAATCCGCAGAAAAGTACAGAAAACTCTCTGCATAAGAGAAGCAAGTACGAGTTCACCAGAAAGGAACACAACATTGCAAATCTGCTATATCCCGTTATGGAAAATAAAAAACAAAAGGGGGGTGGGAATGGTTACTAAATTCGTTCAGCGGCAGAGGCCCACCCAGCTGTCACATCCCTGCAGCCAGAGCAGGCTTGGGTCCCAAGGCTTGACTTTCGTGGGACTGAGGGACCTGGTGAGGATGTGCCAGCTAATGCAGCCCCATTGGAGATGTGCTGCCTGCTCCCCACTCCAGGTGCCGAAATCTCCCGGGGCAGTGGAGCAAAGCTACAGCTAAACATGCCTGGGACACCCAAAGGATGGTAGAACCTCTGGGCGGGAAGATGTTTGAAAAGTCACCTAACCTCCACATTTCCTGATGCTGTGATTCCCAACTGCAGCCTCTTTCCTTAAGGTCTCCCCACCGTGGGAAGACAATACCCTCAAAACCCGGTTTTCAACAGCTTGGATTTTGTTCCCTGGATGAAGTTTACGGGGGGGAGAACTCAGACACAAGCCCTAGGGTGTTTGCACAGGCACAGGCCATCTAATTTCCAAGCAGGGACAGGACGTTTCCAAAGGCTCAGGTTCCCCCAGGTACACGAGCGGGGCTTAAGAAATGCTGCCTCCTTGTGGCCGCTTCCCGTAACAACAACCTGAAAACCGGTGCTCAGGGGCACTGCAATTCACAAGACCTGCTGGGCTGTAAATGACACCTGGCCTCGCTCAATATCTTGGGGTAAGTGTTCGAAAAGGATGTGAAAACAAGGCAGAATTGCAGGAAACGCAATCATCAGGTACGTGTTACTGGCACGTTAAAGCACATAAAAAGCTGCTAATAGCACCAGTGACTGGGTTGGAAAAAAGGGGGTTTGGGTTTTTACCTGATGTGTTAGGGAAAACGCCAAAGACCCTTTTTGGCCAATCTAATATCCGGTAATGCAAATCAACTCGACAGAGAGGTATCATCTCTCACCATTCAGAATGACCATCATCACCAACTCTAACAGCAAGAAATGCTGGAGGTGGCGTGGAAAAAAAAGCTAACCCAGCCCAGGTGATGGTGGGAAGGTAAATTGCTAACAGCCACTCTGGAGAAGAGTTTGGAGCTTCCTAAACATCTAAAATCTAGAGCTACAGAGGATCCAGCAATTCCACTCTGGGCCGTATATCCTGGGAAAGTCAGTATCGAAGGACACATGCACTGTGATATTTAGTGCAGCCCTCTTTTCAAGAGCATACACTTGAAAGCAAACTAATTGTCCCAGAAAGGAACAATGGATAAAGTACTTGTGGTACATACGAACAGTGGAATATTACTCAGCCATGAAATGAAGGAAATGAGTCCATTTGCAGCACTCGGATGGACCTAGGTAGAATCATACTGGATGACAAACGTCCGAGAAAGAGAAATATCATACGATATCACTTATAGGCACAATCTAAAAATTGATACAAATGAACCAACTTCCATAACAGAAACACAGTCACATATTTGGAAAGCAAACGTATGGCTACCAGTGGGGAAAGTCAGCGGGAGAGGCATCAACCTGGAGTTGGAAATTGGCCTACATACCGTTACATACAGAAAATGATTAATGAATAAGGACCTGCTTTTAGCACCTAGAATTTGACTCAATGCACTGTAACGGACGAAAGGAATATATAAGCTTGGTAGTAATCCGCAGAAAAGTACAGAAAACTCTCTGCATAAGAGAAGCAAGTACGAGTTCACCAGAAAGGAACACAACATTGCAAATCTGCTATATCCCGTTATGAAAATAAAAAACAAAAGGGGGGTGGGAATGGTTACTAAATTCGTTCAGCGGCAGAGGCCCACCCAGCTGTCACATCCCTGCAGCCAGAGCAGGCTTGGGTCCCAAGGCTTGACTTTCGTGGGACTGAGGGACCTGGTGAGGATGTGCCAGCTAATGCAGCCCCATTGGAGATGTGCTGCCTGCTCCCCACTCCAGGTGCCGAAATCTCCCGGGGCAGGGGAGCCAAGCTACAGCTAAACATGCCTGGGACACCCAAAGGATGGTAGAACCTCTGGGCGGGAAGATGTTTGAAAAGTCACCTAACCTCCACATTTCCTGATGCTGTGATTTCCACCTGCAGCCTCTTTCCTTAAGTTCTCCCCACCGTGGGAAGACAATACCCTCAAAACCCGGTTTTCAACAGCTTGGATTTTGTTCCCTGGATAAAGGTTAAGAGGGGGAGAACTCAGACACAAGCCCTAGGGTGTCTGCACAGGCACAGGCCATCTAATTTCCAAGCAGGGACAGGACGTTTCCAAAGGCTCAGGTTCCCCCAGGTACACGAGCGGAGCTTAAGAAATGCTGCCGCCTTGTGGCCGCTTCCCGTAACAACAACCTGAAAACCGGTGCTCAGGGGCACTGCAATTCACAAGACCTGCTGGGCTGTAAATGACACCTGGCCTCGCTCAATATCTTGGGGTAAGTGTTCGAAAAGGATGTGAAAACAAGGCAGAATTGCAGGAAACGCAATCATCAGGTACGTGTTACTGGCACGTTAAAGCACATAAAAAGCTGCTAATAGCACCAGTGACTGGGTTGGAAAAAAGGGGATTTGGGTTTTTACCTGATGTATTAGGGAAAACGCCGAAGACCCTTTTTGGCCAATCTAATATCCGGTAATGCAAATCAACTCGACAGAGAGGTATCATCTCTCACCATTCAGAATGACCATCATCACCAACTCTAACAGCAAGAAATGCTGGAGGTGGCGTGGAAAAAAAAGCTAACCCAGCCCAGGTGATGGTGGGAAGGTAAATTGCTAACAGCCACTCTGGAGAAGAGTTTGGAGCTTCCTAAACATCTAAAATCTAGAGCTACAGAGGATCCAGCAATTCCACTCTGGGCCGTATATCCTGGGAAAGTCAGTATCGAAGGACACATGCACTGTGATATTTAGTGCAGCCCTCTTTTCAAGAGCATACACTTGCAAGCAAACTAATTGTCCCAGAAAGGAACAATGGATAAAGAACTTGCGGTACATATGAACAATGGAGTATTACTCAGCCATGAAATGAAGGAAATGAGTCCATTTGCAGCACTCGGATGGACCTAGGTAGACTCATACTGGATGACAAACGTCCGAGAAAGAGAAATATCACATGATATCACTTATAGACACAATCTAAAAATTATACAAATGAACCAACTTCCATAACAGAAACACAGTCACAGATTTGGAAAGCAAACGTATGGCTACCAGTGGGGAAAGTCAGCGGGAGAGGCATCAACCTGGAGTTGGAAATTGGCCTACATACCGTTACATACAGAAAATGATTAATGAATAAGGACCTGCTTTTAGCACCTAGAATTTGACTCAATGCACTGTAACGGACGAAAGGAATATGTAAGCTTGGTAGTAATCCGCAGAAAAGTACAGAAAACTCTCTGCATAAGAGAAGCAAGTACGAGTTCACCAGAAAGGAACACAACATTGCAAATCTGCTATATCCCGTTATGGAAAATAGAAAACAAAAGGGGGGTGGGAATGGTTACTAAATTCGTTCAGCGGCAGAGGCCCACCCAGCTGTCACATCCCTGCAGCCAGAGCAGGCTTGGGTCCCAAGGCTTGACTTTCGTGGGACTGAGGGACCTGGTGAGGATGTGCCAGCTAATGCAGCCCCATTGGAGATGTGCTGCCTGCTCCCCACTCCAGGTGCCGAAATCTCCCGGGGCAGGGGAGCCAAGCTACAGCTAAACATGCCTGGGACACCCAAAGGATGGTAGAACCTCTGGGCGGGAAGATGTTTGAAAAGTCACCTAACCTCCACATTTCCTGATGCTGTGATTTCCACCTGCAGCCTCTTTCCTTAAGTTCTCCCCACCGTGGGAAGACAATACCCTCAAAACCCGGTTTTCAACAGCTTGGATTTTGTTCCCTGGATAAAGGTTAAGGGGGGGAGAACTCAGACACAAGCCCTAGGGTGTCTGCACAGGCACAGGCCATCTAATTTCCACGCAGGGACAGGACGTTTCCAAAGGCTCAGGTTCCCCCAGGTACACGAGCGGAGCTTAAGAAATGCTGCCGCCTTGTGGCCGCTTCCCGTAACAACAACCTGAAAACCGGTGCTCAGGGGCACTGCAATTCACAAGACCTGCTGGGCTGTAAATGACACCTGGCCTCGCTCAATATCTTGGGGTAAGTGTTCGAAAAGGATGTGAAAACAAGGCAGAATTGCAGGAAACGCAATCATCAGGTACGTGTTACTGGCACGTTAAAGCACATAAAAAGCTGCTAATAGCACCAGTGACTGGGTTGGAAAAAAGGGGGTTTGGGTTTTTACCTGATGTATTAGGGAAAACGCCGAAGACCCTTTTTGGCCAATCTAATATCCGGTAATGCAAATCAACTCGACAGAGAGGTATCATCTCTCACCATTCAGAATGACCATCATCACCAACTCTAACAGCAAGAAATGCTGGAGGTGGCGTGGAAAAAAAAGCTAACCCAGCCCAGGTGATGGTGGGAAGGTAAATTGCTAACAGCCACTCTGGAGAAGAGTTTGGAGCTTCCTAAACATCTAAAATCTAGAGCTACAGAGGATCCAGCAATTCCACTCTGGGCCGTATATCCTGGGAAAGTCAGTATCGAAGGACACATGCACTGCGATATTTAGTGCAGCCCTCTTTTCAAGAGCATACACTTGCAAGCAAACTAATTGTCCCAGAAAGGAACAATGGATAAAGAACTTGCGGTACATATGAACAATGGAGTATTACTCAGCCATGAAATGAAGGAAATGAGTCCATTTGCAGCACTCGGATGGACCTAGGTAGACTCATACTGGATGACAAACGTCCGAGAAAGAGAAATATCACATGATATCACTTATAGACACAATCTAAAAATTATACAAATGAACCAACTTCCATAACAGAAACACAGTCACAGATTTGGAAAGCAAACGTATGGCTACCAGTGGGGAAAGTCAGCGGGAGAGGCATCAACCTGGAGTTGGAAATTGGCCTACATACCGTTACATACAGAAAATGATTAATGAATAAGGACCTGCTTTTAGCACCTAGAATTTGACTCAATGCACTGTAACGGACGAAAGGAATATGTAAGCTTGGTAGTAATCCGCAGAAAAGTACAGAAAACTCTCTGCATAAGAGAAGCAAGTACGAGTTCACCAGAAAGGAACACAACATTGCAAATCTGCTATATCCCGTTATGGAAAATAAAAAACAAAAGGGGGGTGGGAATGGTTACTAAATTCGTTCAGCGGCAGAGGCCCACCCAGCTGTCACATCCCTGCAGCCAGAGCAGGCTTGGGTCCCAAGGCTTGACTTTCGTGGGACTGAGGGACCTGGTGAGGATGTGCCAGCTAATGCAGCCCCATTGGAGATGTGCTGCCTGCTCCCCACTCCAGGTGCCGAAATCTCCCGGGGCAGGGGAGCCAAGCTACAGCTAAACATGCCTGGGACACCCAAAGGATGGTAGAACCTCTGGGCGGGAAGATGTTTGAAAAGTCACCTAACCTCCACATTTCCTGATGCTGTGATTTCCACCTGCAGCCTCTTTCCTTAAGGTCTCCCCACCGTGGGAAGACAATACCCTCAAAACCCGGTTTTCAACAGCTTGGATTTTGTTCCCTGGATAAAGGTTAAGGGGGGGAGAACTCAGACACAAGCCCTAGGGTGTCTGCACAGGCACAGGCCATCTAATTTCCAAGCAGGGACAGGACGTTTCCAAAGGCTCAGGTTCCCCCAGGTACACGAGCGGAGCTTAAGAAATGCTGCCGCCTTGTGGCCGCTTCCCGTAACAACAACCTGAAAACCGGTGCTCAGGGGCACTGCAATTCACAAGACCTGCTGGGCTGTAAATGACACCTGGCCTCGCTCAATATCTTGGGGTAAGTGTTCGAAAAGGATGTGAAAACAAGGCAGAATTGCAGGAAACGCAATCATCAGGTACGTGTTACTGGCACGTTAAAGCACATAAAAAGCTGCTAATAGCACCAGTGACTGGGTTGGAAAAAAGGGGGTTTGGGTTTTTACCTGATGTGTAAGGGAAAACGCCGAAGACCCTTTTTGGCCAATCTAATATCCGGTAATGCAAATCAACTCGACAGAGAGGTATCATCTCTCACCATTCAGAATGACCATCATCACCAACTCTAACAGCAAGAAATGCTGGAGGTGGCGTGGAAAAAAAAGCTAACCCAGCCCAGGTGATGGTGGGAAGGTAAATTGCTAACAGCCACTCTGGAGAAGAGTTTGGAGCTTCCTAAACATCTAAAATCTAGAGCTACAGAGGATCCAGCAATTCCACTCTGGGCCGTATATCCTGGGAAAGTCAGTATCGAAGGACACATGCACTGCGATATTTAGTGCAGCCCTCTTTTCAAGAGCATAGACTTGCAAGCAAACTAATTGTCCCAGAAAGGAACAATGGATAAAGAACTGGCGGTACATATGAACAATGGAGTATTACTCAGCCATGAAATGAAGGAAATGAGTCCATTTGCAGCACTCGGATGGACCTAGGTAGACTCATACTGGATGACAAATGTCCGAGAAAGAGAAATATCACATGATATCACTTATAGACACAATCTAAAAATTATACAAATGAACCAACTTCCATAACAGAAACACAGTCACAGATTTGGAAAGCAAACGTATGGCTACCAGTGGAGAAAATCAGCGGGAGAGGCATCAACCTGGAGTTGGAAATTGGCCTACATACCGCTACATACAGAAAATGATTAATGAATAAGGACCTGCTTTTAGCACCTAGAATTTGACTCAATGCACTGTAACGGACGAAAAGAATATGTAAGCTTGGTAGTAATCCACACAAAAGTACAGAAAACTCTCTTCATAAGAGAAGCAAGTACGAGTTCACCAGAAAGGAACACAACATTGCAAATCTGCTATATCCCGTTATGAAAATAAAAAACAAAAGGGGGGTGGGAATGGTTACTAAATTCGTTCAGCGGCAGAGGCCCACCCAGCTGTCACATCCCTGCAGCCAGAGCAGGCTTGGGTCCCAAGGCTTGACTTTCGTGGGCCTGAGGGACCTTGTAAGGATGTGCCAGCTAATGCAGCCCATTGGAGATGTGCTGCCTGATCCCCACTCCAGGTGCCGAAATCTCCCGGGGCACTGGAGCAAAGCTACAGCTAAACATGCCTGGGACACCCAAAGGATGGTAGAACCTCTGGGCGGGAAGATGTTTGAAAAGTCACCTAACCTCCACATTTCCTGATGCTGTGATTCCCAACTGCAGCCTCTTTCCTTAAGGTCTCCCCACCGTGGGAAGACAATACCCTCAAAACCCGGTTTTCAACAGCTTGGATTTTGTTCCCTGGATGAAGTTTACGGGGGGGAGAACTCAGACACAAGCCCTAGGGTGTTTGCACAGGCACAGGCCATCTAATTTCCAAGCAGGGACAGGACGTTTCCAAAGGCTCAGGTTCCCCCAGGTACACGAGCGGGGCTTAAGAAATGCTGCCTCCTTGTGGCCGCTTCCCGTAACAACAACCTGAAAACCGGTGCTCAGGGGCACTGCAATTCACAAGACCTGCTGGGCTGTAAATGACACCTGGCCTCGCTCAATATCTTGGGGTAAGTGTTCGAAAAGGATGTGAAAACAAGGCAGAATTGCAGGAAACGCAATCATCAGGTACGTGTTACTGGCACGTTAAAGCACATAAAAAGCTGCTAATAGCACCAGTGACTGGGTTGGAAAAAAGGGGGTTTGGGTTTTTACCTGATGTGTTAGGGAAAACGCCAAAGACCCTTTTTGGCCAATCTAATATCCGGTAATGCAAATCAACTCGACAGAGAGGTATCATCTCTCACCATTCAGAATGACCATCATCACCAACTCTAACAGCAAGAAATGCTGGAGGTGGCGTGGAAAAAAAAGCTAACCCAGCCCAGGTGATGGTGGGAAGGTAAATTGCTAACAGCCACTCTGGAGAAGAGTTTGGAGCTTCCTAAACATCTAAAATCTAGAGCTACAGAGGATCCAGCAATTCCACTCTGGGCCGTATATCCTGGGAAAGTCAGTATCGAAGGACACATGCACTGTGATATTTAGTGCAGCCCTCTTTTCAAGAGCATACACTTGAAAGCAAACTAATTGTCCCAGAAAGGAAGAATGGATAAAGAACTTGCAGTACATGTGAACAATGGAGTATTACTCAGCCATGAAATGAAGGAAATGAGTGCATTTGCAGCACTCGGATGGACCTAGGTAGAATCATACTGGATGACAAACGTCCGAGAAAGAGAAATATCATACGATATCACTTATAGGCACAATCTAAAAATTGATACAAATGAACCAACGTCCGTAACAGAAACACAGTCACAGATTTGGAAAGCAAACGAATGGCTACCAGTGTGGAAAGTCAGCGGGAGAGGCATCAACCTGGAGTTGGAAATTGGCCTACATACCGTTACATACAGAAAATGATTAATGAATAAGGACTTGCTTTTAGCACCTAGAATTTGACTCAATGCACTGTAACGGACGAAAGGAATATGTAAGCTTGGTAGTAATCCGCAGAAAAGTACAGAAAACTCTCTGCATAAGAGAAGCAAGTACGAGTTCACCAGAAAGGAACACAACATTGCAAATCTGCTATATCCCGTTATGAATATAAAAAACAAAAGGGGGGTGGGAATGGTTACTAAATTCGTTCAGCGGCAGAGACCCGCCCAGCTGTCACATCCCTGCAGCCAGAGCAGGCTTGGGTCCCAAGGCTTGACTTTCGTGGGCCTGAGGGACCTTGTAAGGATGTGCCAGCTAATGCAGCCCATTGGAGATGTGCTGCCTGATCCCCACTCCAGGTGCCGAAATCTCCCGGGGCAGTGGAGCAAAGCTACAGCTAAACATGCCTGGGACACCCAAAGGATGGTAGAACCTCTGGGCGGGAAGATGTTTGAAAAGTCACCTAACCTCCACATTTCCTGATGCTGTGATTCCCAACTGCAGCCTCTTTCCTTAAGTTCTCCCCACCGTGGGAAGACAATACCCTCAAAACCCGGTTTTCAACAGCTTGGATTTTGTTCCCTGGATAAAGGTTAAGGGGGGGAGAACTCAGACACAAGCCCTAGGGTGTCTGCACAGGCACAGGCCATCTAATTTCCAAGCAGGGACAGGACGTTTCCAAAGGCTCAGGTTCCCCCAGGTACACGAGCGGAGCTTAAGAAATGCTGCCGCCTTGTGGCCGCTTCCCGTAACAACAACCTGAAAACCGGTGCTCAGGGGCACTGCAATTCACAAGACCTGCTGGGCTGTAAATGACACCTGGCCTCGCTCAATATCTTGGGGTAAGTGTTCGAAAAGGATGTGAAAACAAGGCAGAATTGCAGGAAACGCAATCATCAGGTACGTGTTACTGGCACGTTAAAGCACATAAAAAGCTGCTAATAGCACCAGTGACTGGGTTGGAAAAAAGGGGGTTTGGGTTTTTACCTGATGTATTAGGGAAAACGCCGAAGACCCTTTTTGGCCAATCTAATATCCGGTAATGCAAATCAACTCGACAGAGAGGTATCATCTCTCACCATTCAGAATGACCATCATCACCAACTCTAACAGCAAGAAATGCTGGAGGTGGCGTGGAAAAAAAAGCTAACCCAGCCCAGGTGATGGTGGGAAGGTAAATTGCTAACAGCCACTCTGGAGAAGAGTTTGGAGCTTCCTAAACATCTAAAATCTAGAGCTACAGAGGATCCAGCAATTCCACTCTGGGCCGTATATCCTGGGAAAGTCAGTATCGAAGGACACATGCACTGCGATATTTAGTGCAGCCCTCTTTTCAAGAGCATACACTTGCAAGCAAACTAATTGTCCCAGAAAGGAACAATGGATAAAGAACTTGCGGTACATATGAACAATGGAGTATTACTCAGCCATGAAATGAAGGAAATGAGTCCATTTGCAGCACTCGGATGGACCTAGGTAGACTCATACTGGATGACAAACGTCCGAGAAAGAGAAATATCACATGATATCACTTATAGACACAATCTAAAAATTATACAAATGAACCAACTTCCATAACAGAAACACAGTCACAGATTTGGAAAGCAAACGTATGGCTACCAGTGGGGAAAGTCAGCGGGAGAGGCATCAACCTGGAGTTGGAAATTGAACTATATACCGTTACATACAGAAAATGATTAATGAATAAGGACCTGCTTTTAGCACCTAGAATTTGACTCAATGCACTGTAACGGACGAAAGGAATATGTAAGCTTGGTAGTAATCCGCAGAAAAGTACAGAAAACTCTCTGCATAAGAGAAGCAAGTACGAGTTCACCAGAAAGGAACACAACATTGCAAATCTGCTATATCCCGTTATGGAAAATAGAAAACAAAAGGGGGGTGGGAATGGTTACTAAATTCGTTCAGCGGCAGAGGCCCACCCAGCTGTCACATCCCTGCAGCCAGAGCAGGCTTGGGTCCCAAGGCTTGACTTTCGTGGGACTGAGGGACCTGGTGAGGATGTGCCAGCTAATGCAGCCCCATTGGAGATGTGCTGCCTGATCCCCACTCCAGGTGCCGAAATCTCCCGGGGCAGGGGAGCCAAGCTACAGCTAAACATGCCTGGGACACCCAAAGGATGGTAGCACCTCTGGGCGGGAAGATGTTTGAAAAGTCACCTAACCTCCACATTTCCTGATGCTGTGATTTCCACCTGCAGCCTCTTTCCTTAAGGTCTCCCCACCGTGGGAAGACAATACCCTCAAAACCCGGTTTTCAACAGCTTGGATTTTGTTCCCTGGATAAAGGTTAAGGGGGGGAGAACTCAGACACAAGCCCTAGGGTGTCTGCACAGGCACAGGCCATCTAATTTCCAAGCAGGGACAGGACGTTTCCAAAGGCTCAGGTTCCCCCAGGTACACGAGCGGAGCTTAAGAAATGCTGCCGCCTTGTGGCCGCTTCCCGTAACAACAACCTGAAAACCGGTGCTCAGGGGCACTGCAATTCACAAGACCTGCTGGGCTGTAAATGACACCTGGCCTCGCTCAATATCTTGGGGTAAGTGTTCGAAAAGGATGTGAAAACAAGGCAGAATTGCAGGAAACGCAATCATCAGGTACGTGTTACTGGCACGTTAAAGCACATAAAAAGCTGCTAATAGCACCAGTGACTGGGTTGGAAAAAAGGGGGTTTGGGTTTTTACCTGATGTGTTAGGGAAAACGCCAAAGACCCTTTTTGGCCAATCTAATATCCGGTAATGCAAATCAACTCGACAGAGAGGTATCATCTCTCACCATTCAGAATGACCATCATCACCAACTCTAACAGCAAGAAATGCTGGAGGTGGCGTGGAAAAAAAAGCTAACCCAGCCCAGGTGATGGTGGGAAGGTAAATTGCTAACAGCCACTCTGGAGAAGAGTTTGGAGCTTCCTAAACATCTAAAATCTAGAGCTACAGAGGATCCAGCAATTCCACTCTGGGCCGTATATCCTGGGAAAGTCAGTATCGAAGGACACATGCACTGCGATATTTAGTGCAGCCCTCTTTTCAAGAGCATACACTTGCAAGCAAACTAATTGTCCCAGAAAAGAACAATGGATAAAGAACTGGCGGTACATATGAACAATGGAGTATTACTCAGCCATGAAATGAAGGAAATGAGTCCATTTGCAGCACTCGGATGGACCTAGGTAGACTCATACTGGATGACAAACGTCCGAGAAAGAGAAATATCACATGATATCACTTATAGACACAATCTAAAAATTATACAAATGAACCAACTTCCATAACAGAAACACAGTCACAGATTTGGAAAGCAAACGTATGGCTACCAGTGGAGAAAATCAGCGGGAGAGGCATCAACCTGGAGTTGGAAATTGGCCTACATACCGTTACATACAGAAAATGATTAATGAATAAGGACCTGCTTTTAGCACCTAGAATTTGACTCAATGCACTGTAACGGACGAAAAGAATATGTAAGCTTGGTAGTAATCCACACAAAAGTACAGAAAACTCTCTGCATAAGAGAAGCAAGTACGAGTTCACCAGAAAGGAACACAACATTGCAAATCTGCTATATCCCGTTATGAAAATAAAAAACAAAAGGGGGGTGGGAATGGTTACTAAATTCGTTCAGCGGCAGAGGCCCACCCAGCTGTCACATCCCTGCAGCCAGAGCAGGCTTGGGTCCCAAGGCTTGACTTTCGTGGGCCTGACGGACCTTGTAAGGATGTGCCAGCTAATGCAGCCCATTGGAGATGTGCTGCCTGATCCCCACTCCAGGTGCCGAAATCTCCCGGGGCAGTGGAGCAAAGCTACAGCTAAACATGCCTGGGACACCCAAAGGATGGTAGAACCTCTGGGCGGGAAGATGTTTGAAAAGTCACCTAACCTCCACATTTCCTGATGCTGTGATTCCCAACTGCAGCCTCTTTCCTTAAGGTCTCCCCACCGTGGGAAGACAATACCCTCAAAACCCGGTTTTCAACAGCTTGGATTTTGTTCCCTGGATGAAGTTTACGGGGGGGGAGAACTCAGACACAAGCCCTAGGGTGTTTGCACAGGCACAGGCCATCTAATTTCCAAGCAGGGACAGGACGTTTCCAAAGGCTCAGGTTCCCCCAGGTACACGAGCGGGGCTTAAGAAATGCTGCCTCCTTGTGGCCGCTTCCCGTAACAACAACCTGAAAACCGGTGCTCAGGGGCACTGCAATTCACAAGACCTGCTGGGCTGTAAATGACACCTGGCCTCGCTCAATATCTTGGGGTAAGTGTTCGAAAAGGATGTGAAAACAAGGCAGAATTGCAGGAAACGCAATCATCAGGTACGTGTTACTGGCACGTTAAAGCACATAAAAAGCTGCTAATAGCACCAGTGACTGGGTTGGAAAAAAGGGGGTTTGGGTTTTTACCTGATGTGTTAGGGAAAACGCCAAAGACCCTTTTTGGCCAATCTAATATCCGGTAATGCAAATCAACTCGACAGAGAGGTATCATCTCTCACCATTCAGAATGACCATCATCACCAACTCTAACAGCAAGAAATGCTGGAGGTGGCGTGGAAAAAAAAGCTAACCCAGCCCAGGTGATGGTGGGAAGGTAAATTGCTAACAGCCACTCTGGAGAAGAGTTTGGAGCTTCCTAAACATCTAAAATCTAGAGCTACAGAGGATCCAGCAATTCCACTCGGGGCCGTATATCCTGGGAAAGTCAGTATCGAAGGACACATGCACTGTGATATTTAGTGCAGCCCTCTTTTCAAGAGCATACACTTGAAAGCAAACTAATTGTCCCAGAAAGGAAGAATGGATAAAGAACTTGCAGTACATGTGAACAATGGAGTATTACTCAGCCATGAAATGAAGGAAATGAGTGCATTTGCAGCACTCGGATGGACCTAGGTAGAATCATACTGGATGACAAACGTCCGAGAAAGAGAAATATCATACGATATCACTTATAGGCACAATCTAAAAATTGATACAAATGAACCAACGTCCGTAACAGAAACACAGTCACAGATTTGGAAAGCAAACGAATGGCTACCAGTGTGGAAAGTCAGCGGGAGAGGCATCAACCTGGAGTTGGAAATTGGCCTACATACCGTTACATACAGAAAATGATTAATGAATAAGGACTTGCTTTTAGCACCTAGAATTTGACTCAATGCACTGTAACGGACGAAAGGAATATGTAAGCTTGGTAGTAATCCGCAGAAAAGTACAGAAAACTCTCTGCATAAGAGAAGCAAGTACGAGTTCACCAGAAAGGAACACAACATTGCAAATCTGCTATATCCCGTTATGAATATAAAAAACAAAAGGGGGGTGGGAATGGTTACTAAATTCGTTCAGCGGCAGAGACCCGCCCAGCTGTCACATCCCTGCAGCCAGAGCAGGCTTGGGTCCCAAGGCTTGACTTTCGTGGGACTGAGGGACCTTGTGAGGATGTGCCAGCTAATGCAGCCCCATTGGAGATGTGCTGCCTGCTCCCCACTCCAGGTGCCAAAATCTCCCGGGCCAGGGGAGCCAAGCTACAGCTAAACATGCCTGGGACACCCAAAGGATGGTAGAACCTCTGGGCGGGAAGATGTTTGAAAAGTCACCTAACCTCCACATTTCCTGATGCTGTGATTTCCACCTGCAGCCTCTTTCCTTAAGTTCTCCCCACCGTGGGAAGACAATACCCTCAAAACCCGGTTTTCAACAGCTTGGATTTTGTTCCCTGGATAAAGGTTAAGGGGGGGAGAACTCAGACACAAGCCCTAGGGTGTCTGCACAGGCACAGGCCATCTAATTTCCAAGCAGGGACAGGACGTTTCCAAAGGCTCAGGTTCCCCCAGGTACACGAGCGGAGCTTAAGAAATGCTGCCGCCTTGTGGCCGCTTCCCGTAACAACAACCTGAAAACCGGTGCTCAGGGGCACTGCAATTCACAAGACCTGCTGGGCTGTAAATGACACCTGGCCTCGCTCAATATCTTGGGGTAAGTGTTCGAAAAGGATGTGAAAACAAGGCAGAATTGCAGGAAACGCAATCATCAGGTACGTGTTACTGGCACGTTAAAGCACATAAAAAGCTGCTAATAGCACCAGTGACTGGGTTGGAAAAAAGGGGGTTTGGGTTTTTACCTGATGTATTAGGGAAAACGCCGAAGACCCTTTTTGGCCAATCTAATATCCGGTAATGCAAATCAACTCGACAGAGAGGTATCATCTCTCACCATTCAGAATGACCATCATCACCAACTCTAACAGCAAGAAATGCTGGAGGTGGCGTGGAAAAAAAAGCTAACCCAGCCCAGGTGATGGTGGGAAGGTAAATTGCTAACAGCCACTCTGGAGAAGAGTTTGGAGCTTCCTAAACATCTAAAATCTAGAGCTACAGAGGATCCAGCAATTGCACTCTGGGCCGTATATCCTGGGAAAGTCAGTATCGAAGGACACATGCACTGTGATATTTAGTGCAGCCCTCTTTTCAAGAGCATACACTTGCAAGCAAACTAATTGTCCCAGAAAGGAACAATGGATAAAGAACTTGCGGTACATATGAACAATGGAGTATTACTCAGCCATGAAATGAAGGAAATGAGTCCATTTGCAGCACTTGGATGGACCTAGGTAGACTCATACTGGATGACAAACGTCCGAGAAAGAGAAATATCACATGATATCACTTATAGACACAATCTAAAAATTATACAAATGAACCAACTTCCATAACAGAAACACAGTCACAGATTTGGAAAGCAAACGTATGGCTACCAGTGGGGAAAGTCAGCGGGAGAGGCATCAACCTGGAGTTGGAAATTGGCCTACATACCGTTACATACAGAAAATGATTAATGAATAAGGACCTGCTTTTAGCACCTAGAATTTGACTCAATGCACTGTAACGGACGAAAGGAATATATAAGCTTGGTAGTAATCCGCAGAAAAGTACAGAAAACTCTCTGCATAAGAGAAGCAAGTACGAGTTCACCAGAAAGGAACACAACATTGCAAATCTGCTATATCCCGTTATGAAAATAAAAAACAAAAGGGGGGTGGGAATGGTTACTAAATTCGTTCAGCGGCAGAGGCCCACCCAGCTGTCACATCCCTGCAGCCAGAGCAGGCTTGGGTCCCAAGGCTTGACTTTCGTGGGACTGAGGGACCTGGTGAGGATGTGCCAGCTAATGCAGCCCCATTGGAGATGTGCTGCCTGCTCCCCACTCCAGGTGCCGAAATCTCCCGGGGCAGGGGAGCCAAGCTACAGCTAAACATGCCTGGGACACCCAAAGGATGGTAGCACCTCTGGGCGGGAAGATGTTTGAAAAGTCACCTAACCTCCACATTTCCTGATGCTGTGATTCCCAACTGCAGCCTCTTTCCTTAAGGTCTCCCCACCGTGGGAAGACAATACCCTCAAAACCCGGTTTTCAACAGCTTGGATTTTGTTCCCTGGATGAAGTTTACGGGGGGGAGAACTCAGACACAAGCCCTAGGGTGTTTGCACAGGCACAGGCCATCTAATTTCCAAGCAGGGACACGACGTTTCCAAAGGCTCAGGTTCCCCCAGGTACACGAGCGGGGCTTAAGAAATGCTGCCTCCTTGTGGCCGCTTCCCGTAACAACAACCTGAAAACCGGTGCTCAGGGGCACTGCAATTCACAAGACCTGCTGGGCTGTAAATGACACCTGGCCTCGCTCAATATCTTGGGGTAAGTGTTCGAAAAGGATGTGAAAACAAGGCAGAATTGCAGGAAACGCAATCATCAGGTACGTGTTACTGGCACGTTAAAGCACATAAAAAGCTGCTAATAGCACCAGTGACTGGGTTGGAAAAAAGGGGGTTTGGGTTTTTACCTGATGTGTTAGGGAAAACGCCAAAGACCCTTTTTGGCCAATCTAATATCCGGTAATGCAAATCAACTCGACAGAGAGGTATCATCTCTCACCATTCAGAATGACCATCATCACCAACTCTAACAGCAAGAAATGCTGGAGGTGGCGTGGAAAAAAAAGCTAACCCAGCCCAGGTGATGGTGGGAAGGTAAATTGCTAACAGCCACTCTGGAGAAGAGTTTGGAGCTTCCTAAACATCTAAAATCTAGAGCTACAGAGGATCCAGCAATTCCACTCTGGGCCGTATATCCTGGGAAAGTCAGTATCGAAGGACACATGCACTGTGATATTTAGTGCAGCCCTCTTTTCAAGAGCATACACTTGAAAGCAAACTAATTGTCCCAGAAAGGAACAATGGATAAAGTACTTGTGGTACATACGAACAGTGGAATATTACTCAGCCATGAAATGAAGGAAATGAGTCCATTTGCAGCACTCGGATGGACCTAGGTAGAATCATACTGGATGACAAACGTCCGAGAAAGAGAAATATCATACGATATCACTTATAGGCACAATCTAAAAATTGATACAAATGAACCAACTTCCATAACAGAAACACAGTCACATATTTGGAAAGCAAACGTATGGCTACCAGTGGGGAAAGTCAGCGGGAGAGGCATCAACCTGGAGTTGGAAATTGGCCTACATACCGTTACATACAGAAAATGATTAATGAATAAGGACCTGCTTTTAGCACCTAGAATTTGACTCAATGCACTGTAACGGACGAAAGGAATATATAAGCTTGGTAGTAATCCGCAGAAAAGTACAGAAAACTCTCTGCATAAGAGAAGCAAGTACGAGTTCACCAGAAAGGAACACAACATTGCAAATCTGCTATATCCCGTTATGAAAATAAAAAACAAAAGGGGGGTGGGAATGGTTACTAAATTCGTTCAGCGGCAGAGGCCCACCCAGCTGTCACATCCCTGCAGCCAGAGCAGGCTTGGGTCCCAAGGCTTGACTTTCGTGGGACTGAGGGACCTGGTGAGGATGTGCCAGCTAATGCAGCCCCATTGGAGATGTGCTGCCTGCTCCCCACTCCAGGTGCCGAAATCTCCCGGGGCAGGGGAGCCAAGCTACAGCTAAACATGCCTGGGACACCCAAAGGATGGTAGAACCTCTGGGCGGGAAGATGTTTGAAAAGTCACCTAACCTCCACATTTCCTGATGCTGTGATTTCCACCTGCAGCCTCTTTCCTTAAGTTCTCCCCACCGTGGGAAGACAATACCCTCAAAACCCGGTTTTCAACAGCTTGGATTTTGTTCCCTGGATAAAGGTTAAGAGGGGGAGAACTCAGACACAAGCCCTAGGGTGTCTGCACAGGCACAGGCCATCTAATTTCCAAGCAGGGACAGGACGTTTCCAAAGGCTCAGGTTCCCCCAGGTACACGAGCGGAGCTTAAGAAATGCTGCCGCCTTGTGGCCGCTTCCCGTAACAACAACCTGAAAACCGGTGCTCAGGGGCACTGCAATTCACAAGACCTGCTGGGCTGTAAATGACACCTGGCCTCGCTCAATATCTTGGGGTAAGTGTTCGAAAAGGATGTGAAAACAAGGCAGAATTGCAGGAAACGCAATCATCAGGTACGTGTTACTGGCACGTTAAAGCACATAAAAAGCTGCTAATAGCACCAGTGACTGGGTTGGAAAAAAGGGGATTTGGGTTTTTACCTGATGTATTAGGGAAAACGCCGAAGACCCTTTTTGGCCAATCTAATATCCGGTAATGCAAATCAACTCGACAGAGAGGTATCATCTCTCACCATTCAGAATGACCATCATCACCAACTCTAACAGCAAGAAATGCTGGAGGTGGCGTGGAAAAAAAAGCTAACCCAGCCCAGGTGATGGTGGGAAGGTAAATTGCTAACAGCCACTCTGGAGAAGAGTTTGGAGCTTCCTAAACATCTAAAATCTAGAGCTACAGAGGATCCAGCAATTCCACTCTGGGCCGTATATCCTGGGAAAGTCAGTATCGAAGGACACATGCACTGTGATATTTAGTGCAGCCCTCTTTTCAAGAGCATACACTTGCAAGCAAACTAATTGTCCCAGAAAGGAACAATGGATAAAGAACTTGCGGTACATATGAACAATGGAGTATTACTCAGCCATGAAATGAAGGAAATGAGTCCATTTGCAGCACTCGGATGGACCTAGGTAGACTCATACTGGATGACAAACGTCCGAGAAAGAGAAATATCACATGATATCACTTATAGACACAATCTAAAAATTATACAAATGAACCAACTTCCATAACAGAAACACAGTCACAGATTTGGAAAGCAAACGTATGGCTACCAGTGGGGAAAGTCAGCGGGAGAGGCATCAACCTGGAGTTGGAAATTGGCCTACATACCGTTACATACAGAAAATGATTAATGAATAAGGACCTGCTTTTAGCACCTAGAATTTGACTCAATGCACTGTAACGGACGAAAGGAATATGTAAGCTTGGTAGTAATCCGCAGAAAAGTACAGAAAACTCTCTGCATAAGAGAAGCAAGTACGAGTTCACCAGAAAGGAACACAACATTGCAAATCTGCTATATCCCGTTATGAAAATAAAAAACAAAAGGGGGGTGGGAATGGTTACTAAATTCGTTCAGTGGCAGAGGCCCACCCAGCTGTCACATCCCTGCAGCCAGAGCAGGCTTGGGTCCCAAGGCTTGACTTTCGTGGGACTGAGGGACCTGGTGAGGATGTGCCAGCTAATGCAGCCCCATTGGAGATGTGCTGCCTGCTCCCCACTCCAGGTGCCGAAATCTCCCGGGGCAGGGGAGCCAAGCTACAGCTAAACATGCCTGGGACACCCAAAGGATGGTAGAACCTCTGGGCGGGAAGATGTTTGAAAAGTCACCTAACCTCCACATTTCCTGATGCTGTGATTTCCACCTGCAGCCTCTTTCCTTAAGTTCTCCCCACCGTGGGAAGACAATACCCTCAAAACCCGGTTTTCAACAGCTTGGATTTTGTTCCCTGGATAAAGGTTAAGAGGGGGAGAACTCAGACACAAGCCCTAGGGTGTCTGCACAGGCACAGGCCATCTAATTTCCACGCAGGGACAGGACGTTTCCAAAGGCTCAGGTTCCCCCAGGTACACGAGCGGAGCTTAAGAAATGCTGCCGCCTTGTGGCCGCTTCCCGTAACAACAACCTGAAAACCGGTGCTCAGGGGCACTGCAATTCACAAGACCTGCTGGGCTGTAAATGACACCTGGCCTCGCTCAATATCTTGGGGTAAGTGTTCGAAAAGGATGTGAAAACAAGGCAGAATTGCAGGAAACGCAATCATCAGGTACGTGTTACTGGCACGTTAAAGCACATAAAAAGCTGCTAATAGCACCAGTGACTGGGTTGGAAAAAAGGGGGTTTGGGTTTTTACCTGATGTGTAAGGGAAAACGCCGAAGACCCTTTTTGGCCAATCTAATATCCGGTAATGCAAATCAACTCGACAGAGAGGTATCATCTCTCACCATTCAGAATGACCATCATCACCAACTCTAACAGCAAGAAATGCTGGAGGTGGCGTGGAAAAAAAAGCTAACCCAGCCCAGGTGATGGTGGGAAGGTAAATTGCTAACAGCCACTCTGGAGAAGAGTTTGGAGCTTCCTAAACATCTAAAATCTAGAGCTACAGAGGATCCAGCAATTCCACTCTGGGCCGTATATCCTGGGAAAGTCAGTATCGAAGGACACATGCACTGCGATATTTAGTGCAGCCCTCTTTTCAAGAGCATAGACTTGCAAGCAAACTAATTGTCCCAGAAAGGAACAATGGATAAAGAACTGGCGGTACATATGAACAATGGAGTATTACTCAGCCATGAAATGAAGGAAATGAGTCCATTTGCAGCACTCGGATGGACCTAGGTAGACTCATACTGGATGACAAATGTCCGAGAAAGAGAAATATCACATGATATCACTTATAGACACAATCTAAAAATTATACAAATGAACCAACTTCCATAACAGAAACACAGTCACAGATTTGGAAAGCAAACGTATGGCTACCAGTGGAGAAAATCAGCGGGAGAGGCATCAACCTGGAGTTGGAAATTGGCCTACATACCGCTACATACAGAAAATGATTAATGAATAAGGACCTGCTTTTAGCACCTAGAATTTGACTCAATGCACTGTAACGGACGAAAAGAATATGTAAGCTTGGTAGTAATCCACACAAAAGTACAGAAAACTCTCTTCATAAGAGAAGCAAGTACGAGTTCACCAGAAAGGAACACAACATTGCAAATCTGCTATATCCCGTTATGAAAATAAAAAACAAAAGGGGGGTGGGAATGGTTACTAAATTCGTTCAGCGGCAGAGGCCCACCCAGCTGTCACATCCCTGCAGCCAGAGCAGGCTTGGGTCCCAAGGCTTGACTTTCGTGGGCCTGAGGGTCCTTGTAAGGATGTGCCAGCTAATGTAGCCCATTGGAGATGTGCTGCCTGATCCCCACTCCAGGTGCCGAAATCTCCCGGGGCACTGGAGCAAAGCTACAGCTAAACATGCCTGGGACACCCAAAGGATGGTAGAACCTCTGGGCGGGAAGATGTTTGAAAAGTCACCTAACCTCCACATTTCCTGATGCTGTGATTCCCAACTGCAGCCTCTTTCCTTAAGGTCTCCCCACCGTGGGAAGAGAATACCCTCAAAACCCGGTTTTCAACAGCTTGGATTTTGTTCCCTGGATGAAGTTTACGGGGGGGAGAACTCAGACACAAGCCCTAGGGTGTTTGCACAGGCACAGGCCATCTAATTTCCAAGCAGGGACAGGACGTTTCCAAAGGCTCAGGTTCCCCCAGGTACACGAGCGGGGCTTAAGAAATGCTGCCTCCTTGTGGCCGCTTCCCGTAACAACAACCTGAAAACCGGTGCTCAGGGGCACTGCAATTCACAAGACCTGCTGGGCTGTAAATGACACCTGGCCTCGCTCAATATCTTGGGGTAAGTGTTCGAAAAGGATGTGAAAACAAGGCAGAATTGCAGGAAACGCAATCATCAGGTACGTGTTACTGGCACGTTAAAGCACATAAAAAGCTGCTAATAGCACCAGTGACTGGGTTGGAAAAAAGGGGGTTTGGGTTTTTACCTGATGTGTTAGGGAAAACGCCAAAGACCCTTTTTGGCCAATCTAATATCCGGTAATGCAAATCAACTCGACAGAGAGGTATCATCTCTCACCATTCAGAATGACCATCATCACCAACTCTAACAGCAAGAAATGCTGGAGGTGGCGTGGAAAAAAAAGCTAACCCAGCCCAGGTGATGGTGGGAAGGTAAATTGCTAACAGCCACTCTGGAGAAGAGTTTGGAGCTTCCTAAACATCTAAAATCTAGAGCTACAGAGGATCCAGCAATTCCACTCTGGGCCGTATATCCTGGGAAAGTCAGTATCGAAGGACACATGCACTGTGATATTTAGTGCAGCCCTCTTTTCAAGAGCATACACTTGAAAGCAAACTAATTGTCCCAGAAAGGAAGAATGGATAAAGAACTTGCAGTACATGTGAACAATGGAGTATTACTCAGCCATGAAATGAAGGAAATGAGTGCATTTGCAGCACTCGGATGGACCTAGGTAGAATCATACTGGATGACAAACGTCCGAGAAAGAGAAATATCATACGATATCACTTATAGGCACAATCTAAAAATTGATACAAATGAACCAACGTCCGTAACAGAAACACAGTCACAGATTTGGAAAGCAAACGAATGGCTACCAGTGTGGAAAGTCAGCGGGAGAGGCATCAACCTGGAGTTGGAAATTGGCCTACATACCGTTACATACAGAAAATGATTAATGAATAAGGACTTGCTTTTAGCACCTAGAATTTGACTCAATGCACTGTAACGGACGAAAGGAATATGTAAGCTTGGTAGTAATCCGCAGAAAAGTACAGAAAACTCTCTGCATAAGAGAAGCAAGTACGAGTTCACCAGAAAGGAACACAACATTGCAAATCTGCTATATCCCGTTATGAATATAAAAAACAAAAGGGGGGTGGGAATGGTTACTAAATTCGTTCAGCGGCAGAGACCCGCCCAGCTGTCACATCCCTGCAGCCAGAGCAGGCTTGGGTCCCAAGGCTTGACTTTCGTGGGCCTGAGGGACCTTGTAAGGATGTGCCAGCTAATGCAGCCCATTGGAGATGTGCTGCCTGATCCCCACTCCAGGTGCCGAAATCTCCCGGGGCAGTGGAGCAAAGCTACAGCTAAACATGCCTGGGACACCCAAAGGATGGTAGAACCTCTGGGCGGGAAGATGTTTGAAAAGTCACCTAACCTCCACATTTCCTGATGCTGTGATTCCCAACTGCAGCCTCTTTCCTTAAGTTCTCCCCACCGTGGGAAGACAATACCCTCAAAACCCGGTTTTCAACAGCTTGGATTTTGTTCCCTGGATAAAGGTTAAGGGGGGGAGAACTCAGACACAAGCCCTAGGGTGTCTGCACAGGCACAGGCCATCTAATTTCCAAGCAGGGACAGGACGTTTCCAAAGGCTCAGGTTCCCCCAGGTACACGAGCGGAGCTTAAGAAATGCTGCCGCCTTGTGGCCGCTTCCCGTAACAACAACCTGAAAACCGGTGCTCAGGGGCACTGCAATTCACAAGACCTGCTGGGCTGTAAATGACACCTGGCCTCGCTCAATATCTTGGGGTAAGTGTTCGAAAAGGATGTGAAAACAAGGCAGAATTGCAGGAAACGCAATCATCAGGTACGTGTTACTGGCACGTTAAAGCACATAAAAAGCTGCTAATAGCACCAGTGACTGGGTTGGAAAAAAGGGGGTTTGGGTTTTTACCTGATGTATTAGGGAAAACGCCGAAGACCCTTTTTGGCCAATCTAATATCCGGTAATGCAAATCAACTCGACAGAGAGGTATCATCTCTCACCATTCAGAATGACCATCATCACCAACTCTAACAGCAAGAAATGCTGGAGGTGGCGTGGAAAAAAAAGCTAACCCAGCCCAGGTGATGGTGGGAAGGTAAATTGCTAACAGCCACTCTGGAGAAGAGTTTGGAGCTTCCTAAACATCTAAAATCTAGAGCTACAGAGGATCCAGCAATTCCACTCTGGGCCGTATATCCTGGGAAAGTCAGTATCGAAGGACACATGCACTGCGATATTTAGTGCAGCCCTCTTTTCAAGAGCATACACTTGCAAGCAAACTAATTGTCCCAGAAAGGAACAATGGATAAAGAACTTGCGGTACATATGAACAATGGAGTATTACTCAGCCATGAAATGAAGGAAATGAGTCCATTTGCAGCACTCGGATGGACCTAGGTAGACTCATACTGGATGACAAACGTCCGAGAAAGAGAAATATCACATGATATCACTTATAGACACAATCTAAAAATTATACAAATGAACCAACTTCCATAACAGAAACACAGTCACAGATTTGGAAAGCAAACGTATGGCTACCAGTGGGGAAAGTCAGCGGGAGAGGCATCAACCTGGAGTTGGAAATTGGCCTACATACCGTTACATACAGAAAATGATTAATGAATAAGGACCTGCTTTTAGCACCTAGAATTTGACTCAATGCACTGTAACGGACGAAAGGAATATGTAAGCTTGGTAGTAATCCGCAGAAAAGTACAGAAAACTCTCTGCATAAGAGAAGCAAGTACGAGTTCACCAGAAAGGAACACAACATTGCAAATCTGCTATATCCCGTTATGGAAATAAAAAACAAAAGGGGGGTGGGAATGGTTACTAAATTCGTTCAGCGGCAGAGGCCCACCCAGCTGTCACATCCCTGCAGCCAGAGCAGGCTTGGGTCCCAAGGCTTGACTTTCGTGGGACTGAGGGACCTGGTGAGGATGTGCCAGCTAATGCAGCCCCATTGGAGATGTGCTGCCTGCTCCCCACTCCAGGTGCCGAAATCTCCCGGGGCAGGGGAGCCAAGCTACAGCTAAACATGCCTGGGACACCCAAAGGATGGTAGAACCTCTGGGCGGGAAGATGTTTGAAAAGTCACCTAACCTCCACATTTCCTGATGCTGTGATTTCCACCTGCAGCCTCTTTCCTTAAGTTCTCCCCACCGTGGGAAGACAATACCCTCAAAACCCGGTTTTCAACAGCTTGGATTTTGTTCCCTGGATAAAGGTTAAGAGGGGGAGAACTCAGACACAAGCCCTAGGGTGTCTGCACAGGCACAGGCCATCTAATTTCCAAGCAGGGACAGGACGTTTCCAAAGGCTCAGGTTCCCCCAGGTACACGAGCGGAGCTTAAGAAATGCTGCCGCCTTGTGGCCGCTTCCCGTAACAACAACCTGAAAACCGGTGCTCAGGGGCACTGCAATTCACAAGACCTGCTGGGCTGTAAATGACACCTGGCCTCGCTCAATATCTTGGGGTAAGTGTTCGAAAAGGATGTGAAAACAAGGCAGAATTGCAGGAAACGCAATCATCAGGTACGTGTTACTGGCACGTTAAAGCACATAAAAAGCTGCTAATAGCACCAGTGACTGGGTTGGAAAAAAGGGGGTTTGGGTTTTTACCTGATGTATTAGGGAAAACGCCGAAGACCCTTTTTGGCCAATCTAATATCCGGTAATGCAAATCAACTCGACAGAGAGGTATCATCTCTCACCATTCAGAATGACCATCATCACCAACTCTAACAGCAAGAAATGCTGGAGGTGGCGTGGAAAAAAAAGCTAACCCAGCCCAGGTGATGGTGGGAAGGTAAATTGCTAACAGCCACTCTGGAGAAGAGTTTGGAGCTTCCTAAACATCTAAAATCTAGAGCTACAGAGGATCCAGCAATTCCACTCTGGGCCGTATATCCTGGGAAAGTCAGTATCGAAGGACACATGCACTGCGATATTTAGTGCAGCCCTCTTTTCAAGAGCATACACTTGCAAGCAAACTAATTGTCCCAGAAAGGAACAATGGATAAAGAACTTGCGGTACATATGAACAATGGAGTATTACTCAGCCATGAAATGAAGGAAATGAGTCCATTTGCAGCACTCGGATGGACCTAGGTAGACTCATACTGGATGACAAACGTCCGAGAAAGAGAAATATCACATGATATCACTTATAGACACAATCTAAAAATTATACAAATGAACCAACTTCCATAACAGAAACACAGTCACAGATTTGGAAAGCAAACGTATGGCTACCAGTGGGGAAAGTCAGCGGGAGAGGCATCAACCTGGAGTTGGAAATTGGCCTACATACCGTTACATACAGAAAATGATTAATGAATAAGGACCTGCTTTTAGCACCTAGAATTTGACTCAATGCACTGTAACGGACGAAAGGAATATGTAAGCTTGGTAGTAATCCGCAGAAAAGTACAGAAAACTCTCTGCATAAGAGAAGCAAGTACGAGTTCACCAGAAAGGAACACAACATTGCAAATCTGCTATATCCCGTTATGGAAATAAAAAACAAAAGGGGGGTGGGAATGGTTACTAAATTCGTTCAGCGGCAGAGGCCCACCCAGCTGTCACATCCCTGCAGCCAGAGCAGGCTTGGGTCCCAAGGCTTGACTTTCGTGGGACTGAGGGACCTGGTGAGGATGTGCCAGCTAATGCAGCCCCATTGGAGATGTGCTGCCTGCTCCCCACTCCAGGTGCCGAAATCTCCCGGGGCAGGGGAGCCAAGCTACAGCTAAACATGCCTGGGACACCCAAAGGATGGTAGAACCTCTGGGCGGGAAGATGTTTGAAAAGTCACCTAACCTCCACATTTCCTGATGCTGTGATTTCCACCTGCAGCCTCTTTCCTTAAGTTCTCCCCACCGTGGGAAGACAATACCCTCAAAACCCGGTTTTCAACAGCTTGGATTTTGTTCCCTGGATAAAGGTTAAGAGGGGGAGAACTCAGACACAAGCCCTAGGGTGTCTGCACAGGCACAGGCCATCTAATTTCCAAGCAGGGACAGGACGTTTCCAAAGGCTCAGGTTCCCCCAGGTACACGAGCGGAGCTTAAGAAATGCTGCCGCCTTGTGGCCGCTTCCCGTAACAACAACCTGAAAACCGGTGCTCAGGGGCACTGCAATTCACAAGACCTGCTGGGCTGTAAATGACACCTGGCCTCGCTCAATATCTTGGGGTAAGTGTTCGAAAAGGATGTGAAAACAAGGCAGAATTGCAGGAAACGCAATCATCAGGTACGTGTTACTGGCACGTTAAAGCACATAAAAAGCTGCTAATAGCACCAGTGACTGGGTTGGAAAAAAGGGGATTTGGGTTTTTACCTGATGTATTAGGGAAAACGCCGAAGACCCTTTTTGGCCAATCTAATATCCGGTAATGCAAATCAACTCGACAGAGAGGTATCATCTCTCACCATTCAGAATGACCATCATCACCAACTCTAACAGCAAGAAATGCTGGAGGTGGCGTGGAAAAAAAAGCTAACCCAGCCCAGGTGATGGTGGGAAGGTAAATTGCTAACAGCCACTCTGGAGAAGAGTTTGGAGCTTCCTAAACATCTAAAATCTAGAGCTACAGAGGATCCAGCAATTCCACTCTGGGCCGTATATCCTGGGAAAGTCAGTATCGAAGGACACATGCACTGTGATATTTAGTGCAGCCCTCTTTTCAAGAGCATACACTTGCAAGCAAACTAATTGTCCCAGAAAGGAACAATGGATAAAGAACTTGCGGTACATATGAACAATGGAGTATTACTCAGCCATGAAATGAAGGAAATGAGTCCATTTGCAGCACTCGGATGGACCTAGGTAGACTCATACTGGATGACAAACGTCCGAGAAAGAGAAATATCACATGATATCACTTATAGACACAATCTAAAAATTATACAAATGAACCAACTTCCATAACAGAAACACAGTCACAGATTTGGAAAGCAAACGTATGGCTACCAGTGGGGAAAGTCAGCGGGAGAGGCATCAACCTGGAGTTGGAAATTGGCCTACATACCGTTACATACAGAAAATGATTAATGAATAAGGACCTGCTTTTAGCACCTAGAATTTGACTCAATGCACTGTAACGGACGAAAGGAATATGTAAGCTTGGTAGTAATCCGCAGAAAAGTACAGAAAACTCTCTGCATAAGAGAAGCAAGTACGAGTTCACCAGAAAGGAACACAACATTGCAAATCTGCTATATCCCGTTATGAAAATAAAAAACAAAAGGGGGGTGGGAATGGTTACTAAATTCGTTCAGCGGCAGAGGCCCACCCAGCTGTCACATCCCTGCAGCCAGAGCAGGCTTGGGTCCCAAGGCTTGACTTTCGTGGGACTGAGGGACCTGGTGAGGATGTGCCAGCTAATGCAGCCCCATTGGAGATGTGCTGCCTGCTCCCCACTCCAGGTGCCGAAATCTCCCGGGGCAGGGGAGCCAAGCTACAGCTAAACATGCCTGGGACACCCAAAGGATGGTAGAACCTCTGGGCGGGAAGATGTTTGAAAAGTCACCTAACCTCCACATTTCCTGATGCTGTGATTTCCACCTGCAGCCTCTTTCCTTAAGTTCTCCCCACCGTGGGAAGACAATACCCTCAAAACCCGGTTTTCAACAGCTTGGATTTTGTTCCCTGGATAAAGGTTAAGGGGGGGAGAACTCAGACACAAGCCCTAGGGTGTCTGCACAGGCACAGGCCATCTAATTTCCACGCAGGGACAGGACGTTTCCAAAGGCTCAGGTTCCCCCAGGTACACGAGCGGAGCTTAAGAAATGCTGCCGCCTTGTGGCCGCTTCCCGTAACAACAACCTGAAAACCGGTGCTCAGGGGCACTGCAATTCACAAGACCTGCTGGGCTGTAAATGACACCTGGCCTCGCTCAATATCTTGGGGTAAGTGTTCGAAAAGGATGTGAAAACAAGGCAGAATTGCAGGAAACGCAATCATCAGGTACGTGTTACTGGCACGTTAAAGCACATAAAAAGCTGCTAATAGCACCAGTGACTGGGTTGGAAAAAAGGGGGTTTGGGTTTTTACCTGATGTATTAGGGAAAACGCCGAAGACCCTTTTTGGCCAATCTAATATCCGGTAATGCAAATCAACTCGACAGAGAGGTATCATCTCTCACCATTCAGAATGACCATCATCACCAACTCTAACAGCAAGAAATGCTGGAGGTGGCGTGGAAAAAAAAGCTAACCCAGCCCAGGTGATGGTGGGAAGGTAAATTGCTAACAGCCACTCTGGAGAAGAGTTTGGAGCTTCCTAAACATCTAAAATCTAGAGCTACAGAGGATCCAGCAATTCCACTCTGGGCCGTATATCCTGGGAAAGTCAGTATCGAAGGACACATGCACTGCGATATTTAGTGCAGCCCTCTTTTCAAGAGCATACACTTGCAAGCAAACTAATTGTCCCAGAAAGGAACAATGGATAAAGAACTTGCGGTACATATGAACAATGGAGTATTACTCAGCCATGAAATGAAGGAAATGAGTCCATTTGCAGCACTCGGATGGACCTAGGTAGACTCATACTGGATGACAAACGTCCGAGAAAGAGAAATATCACATGATATCACTTATAGACACAATCTAAAAATTATACAAATGAACCAACTTCCATAACAGAAACACAGTCACAGATTTGGAAAGCAAACGTATGGCTACCAGTGGGGAAAGTCAGCGGGAGAGGCATCAACCTGGAGTTGGAAATTGGCCTACATACCGTTACATACAGAAAATGATTAATGAATAAGGACCTGCTTTTAGCACCTAGAATTTGACTCAATGCACTGTAACGGACGAAAGGAATATGTAAGCTTGGTAGTAATCCGCAGGAAAGTAACAGAAAACTCTCTGCATAAGAGAAGCAAGTACGAGTTCACCAGAAAGGAACACAACATTGCAAATCTGCTATATCCCGTTATGGAAAATAAAAAACAAAAGGGGGGTGGGAATGGTTACTAAATTCGTTCAGCGGCAGAGGCCCACCCAGCTGTCACATCCCTGCAGCCAGAGCAGGCTTGGGTCCCAAGGCTTGACTTTCGTGGGACTGAGGGACCTGGTGAGGATGTGCCAGCTAATGCAGCCCCATTGGAGATGTGCTGCCTGCTCCCCACTCCAGGTGCCGAAATCTCCCGGGGCAGGGGAGCCAAGCTACAGCTAAACATGCCTGGGACACCCAAAGGATGGTAGAACCTCTGGGCGGGAAGATGTTTGAAAAGTCACCTAACCTCCACATTTCCTGATGCTGTGATTTCCACCTGCAGCCTCTTTCCTTAAGGTCTCCCCACCGTGGGAAGACAATACCCTCAAAACCCGGTTTTCAACAGCTTGGATTTTGTTCCCTGGATAAAGGTTAAGGGGGGGAGAACTCAGACACAAGCCCTAGGGTGTCTGCACAGGCACAGGCCATCTAATTTCCAAGCAGGGACAGGACGTTTCCAAAGGCTCAGGTTCCCCCAGGTACACGAGCGGAGCTTAAGAAATGCTGCCGCCTTGTGGCCGCTTCCCGTAACAACAACCTGAAAACCGGTGCTCAGGGGCACTGCAATTCACAAGACCTGCTGGGCTGTAAATGACACCTGGCCTCGCTCAATATCTTGGGGTAAGTGTTCGAAAAGGATGTGAAAACAAGGCAGAATTGCAGGAAACGCAATCATCAGGTACGTGTTACTGGCACGTTAAAGCACATAAAAAGCTGCTAATAGCACCAGTGACTGGGTTGGAAAAAAGGGGGTTTGGGTTTTTACCTGATGTGTAAGGGAAAACGCCGAAGACCCTTTTTGGCCAATCTAATATCCGGTAATGCAAATCAACTCGACAGAGAGGTATCATCTCTCACCATTCAGAATGACCATCATCACCAACTCTAACAGCAAGAAATGCTGGAGGTGGCGTGGAAAAAAAAGCTAACCCAGCCCAGGTGATGGTGGGAAGGTAAATTGCTAACAGCCACTCTGGAGAAGAGTTTGGAGCTTCCTAAACATCTAAAATCTAGAGCTACAGAGGATCCAGCAATTCCACTCTGGGCCGTATATCCTGGGAAAGTCAGTATCGAAGGACACATGCACTGCGATATTTAGTGCAGCCCTCTTTTCAAGAGCATAGACTTGCAAGCAAACTAATTGTCCCAGAAAGGAACAATGGATAAAGAACTGGCGGTACATATGAACAATGGAGTATTACTCAGCCATGAAATGAAGGAAATGAGTCCATTTGCAGCACTCGGATGGACCTAGGTAGACTCATACTGGATGACAAATGTCCGAGAAAGAGAAATATCACATGATATCACTTATAGACACAATCTAAAAATTATACAAATGAACCAACTTCCATAACAGAAACACAGTCACAGATTTGGAAAGCAAACGTATGGCTACCAGTGGAGAAAATCAGCGGGAGAGGCATCAACCTGGAGTTGGAAATTGGCCTACATACCGCTACATACAGAAAATGATTAATGAATAAGGACCTGCTTTTAGCACCTAGAATTTGACTCAATGCACTGTAACGGACGAAAAGAATATGTAAGCTTGGTAGTAATCCTCACAAAAGTACAGAAAACTCTCTTCATAAGAGAAGCAAGTACGAGTTCACCAGAAAGGAACACAACATTGCAAATCTGCTATATCCCGTTATGAAAATAAAAAACAAAAGGGGGGTGGGAATGGTTACTAAATTCGTTCAGCGGCAGAGGCCCACCCAGCTGTCACATCCCTGCAGCCAGAGCAGGCTTGGGTCCCAAGGCTTGACTTTCGTGGGCCTGAGGGACCTTGTAAGGATGTGCCAGCTAATGCAGCCCATTGGAGATGTGCTGCCTGATCCCCACTCCAGGTGCCGAAATCTCCCGGGGCACTGGAGCAAAGCTACAGCTAAACATGCCTGGGACACCCAAAGGATGGTAGAACCTCTGGGCGGGAAGATGTTTGAAAAGTCACCTAACCTCCACATTTCCTGATGCTGTGATTCCCAACTGCAGCCTCTTTCCTTAAGGTCTCCCCACCGTGGGAAGACAATACCCTCAAAACCCGGTTTTCAACAGCTTGGATTTTGTTCCCTGGATGAAGTTTACGGGGGGGAGAACTCAGACACAAGCCCTAGGGTGTTTGCACAGGCACAGGCCATCTAATTTCCAAGCAGGGACAGGACGTTTCCAAAGGCTCAGGTTCCCCCAGGTACACGAGCGGGGCTTAAGAAATGCTGCCTCCTTGTGGCCGCTTCCCGTAACAACAACCTGAAAACCGGTGCTCAGGGGCACTGCAATTCACAAGACCTGCTGGGCTGTAAATGACACCTGGCCTCGCTCAATATCTTGGGGTAAGTGTTCGAAAAGGATGTGAAAACAAGGCAGAATTGCAGGAAACGCAATCATCAGGTACGTGTTACTGGCACGTTAAAGCACATAAAAAGCTGCTAATAGCACCAGTGACTGGGTTGGAAAAAAGGGGGTTTGGGTTTTTACCTGATGTGTTAGGGAAAACGCCAAAGACCCTTTTTGGCCAATCTAATATCCGGTAATGCAAATCAACTCGACAGAGAGGTATCATCTCTCACCATTCAGAATGACCATCATCACCAACTCTAACAGCAAGAAATGCTGGAGGTGGCGTGGAAAAAAAAGCTAACCCAGCCCAGGTGATGGTGGGAAGGTAAATTGCTAACAGCCACTCTGGAGAAGAGTTTGGAGCTTCCTAAACATCTAAAATCTAGAGCTACAGAGGATCCAGCAATTCCACTCTGGGCCGTATATCCTGGGAAAGTCAGTATCGAAGGACACATGCACTGTGATATTTAGTGCAGCCCTCTTTTCAAGAGCATACACTTGAAAGCAAACTAATTGTCCCAGAAAGGAACAATGGATAAAGAACTTGCAGTACATGTGAACAATGGAGTATTACTCAGCCATGAAATGAAGGAAATGAGTGCATTTGCAGCACTCGGATGGACCTAGGTAGAATCATACTGGATGACAAACGTCCGAGAAAGAGAAATATCATACGATATCACTTATAGGCACAATCTAAAAATTGATACAAATGAACCAACGTCCGTAACAGAAACACAGTCACAGATTTGGAAAGCAAACGAATGGCTACCAGTGTGGAAAGTCAGCGGGAGAGGCATCAACCTGGAGTTGGAAATTGGCCTACATACCGCTACATACAGAAAATGATTAATGAATAAGGACTTGCTTTTAGCACCTAGAATTTGACTCAATGCACTGTAACGGACGAAAGGAATATGTAAGCTTGGTAGTAATCCGCAGAAAAGTACAGAAAACTCTCTGCATAAGAGAAGCAAGTACGAGTTCACCAGAAAGGAACACAACATTGCAAATCTGCTATATCCCGTTATGAATATAAAAAACAAAAGGGGGGTGGGAATGGTTACTAAATTCGTTCAGCGGCAGAGACCCGCCCAGCTGTCACATCCCTGCAGCCAGAGCAGGCTTGGGTCCCAAGGCTTGACTTTCGTGGGCCTGAGGGACCTTGTAAGGATGTGCCAGCTAATGCAGCCCATTGGAGATGTGCTGCCTGATCCCCACTCCAGGTGCCGAAATCTCCCGGGGCAGTGGAGCAAAGCTACAGCTAAACATGCCTGGGACACCCAAAGGATGGTAGAACCTCTGGGCGGGAAGATGTTTGAAAAGTCACCTAACCTCCACATTTCCTGATGCTGTGATTCCCAACTGCAGCCTCTTTCCTTAAGTTCTCCCCACCGTGGGAAGACAATACCCTCAAAACCCGGTTTTCAACAGCTTGGATTTTGTTCCCTGGATAAAGGTTAAGGGGGGGAGAACTCAGACACAAGCCCTAGGGTGTCTGCACAGGCACAGGCCATCTAATTTCCAAGCAGGGACAGGACGTTTCCAAAGGCTCAGGTTCCCCCAGGTACACGAGCGGAGCTTAAGAAATGCTGCCGCCTTGTGGCCGCTTCCCGTAACAACAACCTGAAAACCGGTGCTCAGGGGCACTGCAATTCACAAGACCTGCTGGGCTGTAAATGACACCTGGCCTCGCTCAATATCTTGGGGTAAGTGTTCGAAAAGGATGTGAAAACAAGGCAGAATTGCAGGAAACGCAATCATCAGGTACGTGTTACTGGCACGTTAAAGCACATAAAAAGCTGCTAATAGCACCAGTGACTGGGTTGGAAAAAAGGGGGTTTGGGTTTTTACCTGATGTATTAGGGAAAACGCCGAAGACCCTTTTTGGCCAATCTAATATCCGGTAATGCAAATCAACTCGACAGAGAGGTATCATCTCTCACCATTCAGAATGACCATCATCACCAACTCTAACAGCAAGAAATGCTGGAGGTGGCGTGGAAAAAAAAGCTAACCCAGCCCAGGTGATGGTGGGAAGGTAAATTGCTAACAGCCACTCTGGAGAAGAGTTTGGAGCTTCCTAAACATCTAAAATCTAGAGCTACAGAGGATCCAGCAATTCCACTCTGGGCCGTATATCCTGGGAAAGTCAGTATCGAAGGACACATGCACTGCGATATTTAGTGCAGCCCTCTTTTCAAGAGCATACACTTGCAAGCAAACTAATTGTCCCAGAAAAGAACAATGGATAAAGAACTGGCGGTACATATGAACAATGGAGTATTACTCAGCCATGAAATGAAGGAAATGAGTCCATTTGCAGCACTCGGATGGACCTAGGTAGACTCATACTGGATGACAAACGTCCGAGAAAGAGAAATATCACATGATATCACTTATAGACACAATCTAAAAATTATACAAATGAACCAACTTCCATAACAGAAACACAGTCACAGATTTGGAAAGCAAACGTATGGCTACCAGTGGAGAAAATCAGCGGGAGAGGCATCAACCTGGAGTTGGAAATTGGCCTACATACCGCTACATACAGAAAATGATTAATGAATAAGGACCTGCTTTTAGCACCTAGAATTTGACTCAATGCACTGTAACGGACGAAAAGAATATGTAAGCTTGGTAGTAATCCACACAAAAGTACAGAAAACTCTCTGCATAAGAGAAGCAAGTACGAGTTCACCAGAAAGGAACACAACATTGCAAATCTGCTATATCCCGTTATGAAAATAAAAAACAAAAGGGGGGTGGGAATGGTTACTAAATTCGTTCAGCGGCAGAGGCCCACCCAGCTGTCACATCCCTGCAGCCAGAGCAGGCTTGGGTCCCAAGGCTTGACTTTCGTGGGCCTGACGGACCTTGTAAGGATGTGCCAGCTAATGCAGCCCATTGGAGATGTGCTGCCTGATCCCCACTCCAGGTGCCGAAATCTCCCGGGGCAGTGGAGCAAAGCTACAGCTAAACATGCCTGGGACACCCAAAGGATGGTAGAACCTCTGGGCGGGAAGATGTTTGAAAAGTCACCTAACCTCCACATTTCCTGATGCTGTGATTCCCAACTGCAGCCTCTTTCCTTAAGGTCTCCCCACCGTGGGAAGAGAATACCCTCAAAACCCGGTTTTCAACAGCTTGGATTTTGTTCCCTGGATGAAGTTTACGGGGGGGAGAACTCAGACACAAGCCCTAGGGTGTTTGCACAGGCACAGGCCATCTAATTTCCAAGCAGGGACAGGACGTTTCCAAAGGCTCAGGTTCCCCCAGGTACACGAGCGGGGCTTAAGAAATGCTGCCTCCTTGTGGCCGCTTCCCGTAACAACAACCTGAAAACCGGTGCTCAGGGGCACTGCAATTCACAAGACCTGCTGGGCTGTAAATGACACCTGGCCTCGCTCAATATCTTGGGGTAAGTGTTCGAAAAGGATGTGAAAACAAGGCAGAATTGCAGGAAACGCAATCATCAGGTACGTGTTACTGGCACGTTAAAGCACATAAAAAGCTGCTAATAGCACCAGTGACTGGGTTGGAAAAAAGGGGGTTTGGGTTTTTACCTGATGTGTTAGGGAAAACGCCAAAGACCCTTTTTGGCCAATCTAATATCCGGTAATGCAAATCAACTCGACAGAGAGGTATCATCTCTCACCATTCAGAATGACCATCATCACCAACTCTAACAGCAAGAAATGCTGGAGGTGGCGTGGAAAAAAAAGCTAACCCAGCCCAGGTGATGGTGGGAAGGTAAATTGCTAACAGCCACTCTGGAGAAGAGTTTGGAGCTTCCTAAACATCTAAAATCTAGAGCTACAGAGGATCCAGCAATTCCACTCTGGGCCGTATATCCTGGGAAAGTCAGTATCGAAGGACACATGCACTGTGATATTTAGTGCAGCCCTCTTTTCAAGAGCATACACTTGAAAGCAAACTAATTGTCCCAGAAAGGAACAATGGATAAAGAACTTGCAGTACATGTGAACAATGGAGTATTACTCAGCCATGAAATGAAGGAAATGAGTGCATTTGCAGCACTCGGATGGACCTAGGTAGAATCATACTGGATGACAAACGTCCGAGAAAGAGAAATATCATACGATATCACTTATAGGCACAATCTAAAAATTGATACAAATGAACCAACGTCCGTAACAGAAACACAGTCACAGATTTGGAAAGCAAACGAATGGCTACCAGTGTGGAAAGTCAGCGGGAGAGGCATCAACCTGGAGTTGGAAATTGGCCTACATACCGTTACATACAGAAAATGATTAATGAATAAGGACTTGCTTTTAGCACCTAGAATTTGACTCAATGCACTGTAACGGACGAAAGGAATATGTAAGCTTGGTAGTAATCCGCAGAAAAGTACAGAAAACTCTCTGCATAAGAGAAGCAAGTACGAGTTCACCAGAAAGGAACACAACATTGCAAATCTGCTATATCCCGTTATGAATATAAAAAACAAAAGGGGGGTGGGAATGGTTACTAAATTCGTTCAGCGGCAGAGACCCGCCCAGCTGTCACATCCCTGCAGCCAGAGCAGGCTTGGGTCCCAAGGCTTGACTTTCGTGGGACTGAGGGACCTTGTGAGGATGTGCCAGCTAATGCAGCCCCATTGGAGATGTGCTGCCTGCTCCCCACTCCAGGTGCCAAAATCTCCCGGGCCAGGGGAGCCAAGCTACAGCTAAACATGCCTGGGACACCCAAAGGATGGTAGAACCTCTGGGCGGGAAGATGTTTGAAAAGTCACCTAACCTCCACATTTCCTGATGCTGTGATTTCCACCTGCAGCCTCTTTCCTTAAGTTCTCCCCACCGTGGGAAGACAATACCCTCAAAACCCGGTTTTCAACAGCTTGGATTTTGTTCCCTGGATAAAGGTTAAGGGGGGGAGAACTCAGACACAAGCCCTAGGGTGTCTGCACAGGCACAGGCCATCTAATTTCCAAGCAGGGACAGGACGTTTCCAAAGGCTCAGGTTCCCCCAGGTACACGAGCGGAGCTTAAGAAATGCTGCCGCCTTGTGGCCGCTTCCCGTAACAACAACCTGAAAACCGGTGCTCAGGGGCACTGCAATTCACAAGACCTGCTGGGCTGTAAATGACACCTGGCCTCGCTCAATATCTTGGGGTAAGTGTTCGAAAAGGATGTGAAAACAAGGCAGAATTGCAGGAAACGCAATCATCAGGTACGTGTTACTGGCACGTTAAAGCACATAAAAAGCTGCTAATAGCACCAGTGACTGGGTTGGAAAAAAGGGGGTTTGGGTTTTTACCTGATGTATTAGGGAAAACGCCGAAGACCCTTTTTGGCCAATCTAATATCCGGTAATGCAAATCAACTCGACAGAGAGGTATCATCTCTCACCATTCAGAATGACCATCATCACCAACTCTAACAGCAAGAAATGCTGGAGGTGGCGTGGAAAAAAAAGCTAACCCAGCCCAGGTGATGGTGGGAAGGTAAATTGCTAACAGCCACTCTGGAGAAGAGTTTGGAGCTTCCTAAACATCTAAAATCTAGAGCTACAGAGGATCCAGCAATTGCACTCTGGGCCGTATATCCTGGGAAAGTCAGTATTGAAGGACACATGCACTGTGATATTTAGTGCAGCCCTCTTTTCAAGAGCATACACTTGCAAGCAAACTAATTGTCCCAGAAAGGAACAATGGATAAAGAACTTGCGGTACATATGAACAATGGAGTATTACTCAGCCATGAAATGAAGGAAATGAGTCCATTTGCAGCACTTGGATGGACCTAGGTAGACTCATACTGGATGACAAACGTCCGAGAAAGAGAAATATCACATGATATCACTTATAGACACAATCTAAAAATTATACAAATGAACCAACTTCCATAACAGAAACACAGTCACAGATTTGGAAAGCAAACGTATGGCTACCAGTGGGGAAAGTCAGCGGGAGAGGCATCAACCTGGAGTTGGAAATTGGCCTACATACCGTTACATACAGAAAATGATTAATGAATAAGGACCTGCTTTTAGCACCTAGAATTTGACTCAATGCACTGTAACGGACGAAAGGAATATATAAGCTTGGTAGTAATCCGCAGAAAAGTACAGAAAACTCTCTGCATAAGAGAAGCAAGTACGAGTTCACCAGAAAGGAACACAACATTGCA